>NW_007067390.1:6057-40685 GCF_000164805.1 Carlito syrichta | reverse complement strand
CATGCAGAAGATTGAAACAGGACCCCTATTTATCCCCATACACAAAAACTAACTCTAAATGGATCAGAGACCGAAATGTAAAACCTCAAACCATAAGAACCTTACAAAATGAAGGACGTATCCTCATGGAAATTGGAACTGGCATCCAATTCCTGAACAAGACCCGAAACCCACAGGCCATAAGAGATAAGATAGACAAGTGGGACCTCATTAAACTGACAAGTTTCTGCAAAGCCAAAGAAACCATCAAGAGAGCAGGGAGACAGCCTACAGACTGGGAAAAAGTATTTGCCAACTCCAGGTCCGAAAAAGGCTTAACATCTTGGATCTATAAGGAACTCAAACATGCTGAAAAGAAAAAAACAAACAACCCCATTATAAAGTGGGCAAAAGATATGAACAGACACTTCTCAAAGGAAGACATCCGAGCAGCCAACAGACACACGAAGAAATGTTCAACTTCACTAATCATCAAGGAGATACAAATCAAAACCACACTGAGATACCACCTAACTCCAGTCAGAATGGCAATTATCAATAACTCAAAAAATAACAGTTGCTGGAGAGGGTGTGGCAAAAAGGGAACACTTCTACACTGTTGGTGGGAGTGCAAACTAGTGCAACCTCTGTCAAAAACAGTATGGTGATTCCTAAAAGCTCTCAATATTGACCTCCCATATGACCCCGTATTCCCCCTACTGGGAATATACCCTGAAGAACTCAAATCACTCTATAAAAAAGATACCTGCACATGTATGTTTATCGCAGCATTGTTCACAATAGCAAGAACCTGGAAGCAACAATGCTGTCCATCAAAAGAGGACTGGATTTTTAAAATATGTTACATATACACGATAGAATACTATGGAGCCATAAAAAATAACAAAATCATGAATTTTGCAGCAACCTGGATGGAACTAGAGTCTATAATACTGAGTGCTCTCTCACAGAAACAAGGATCTGAGTATCACATGTTCTCACTCATATAGTGGACCTTGAACACCCCACATAATACTATAAGAAAATGACTGACAGTGGTGGGAAACTATGGGTGGGGAGGGGAAGGGAGATGGGATTAACGGTAGTAAATATCTGTCTGGGGATGGGGAGACACCTCTTATCAACAAGGGTGCCTGAACGAAGCACATTTGTATACCTAACCCTTACCTGTACCCCACAATATCATAATAAAAAGTATTGATTATAAAAAAAAGAAAGATATGCACACAGTAACAATCTCAGTAACAGATTGGCCCTCTTCTGAGTGGCACTCCATACTATCTCCATGACTCCACTCATATCTTGTTTTGAAACTGTTCATGTACATCACAGTGTCCCTAGCTAGCATGTCTCTTGTTCACTGTGTTTTATTGAGGTATAATTCATATACAGTGAGGTGTACAAACCTTAAGCACACAACTTGATGCCTTTGTACCTGTAAGCTACACCTGTGTAACTACCACCCAGATCACGACTCCTTTCAATCACTTCGGAAAGCTTCCTTCTGCTCTCTGGTCAGTTGTTCCTCTTTTTAAGGTTCAGAATCTTCTCTTTTAGATAGGGCATTTGAAAGAAATAGATTTATAAGAAAAATGACCATAGTAATGTCCTTCCCCTCACCTCTCTGGGATGGAGTTTTGGTTTTCAAACATGATGTTAGAAAAGAGTTGTCATTTACAAGTGGTGGAGTCAGGAGACTCGGCTCTTTCAAATAGAGACACGTATTTCTCCTCATTTAGGTCCCTTGGTCCTGAAATGAGAAGTTGAGGTCAAAAGGTTGAGGATTTTTCTGCCTTTAGAATCTGAAGCATCCATAAATACTTACAGGAGTAAGAAGAGCTGTCACTTCTGAAACCCCCGTAGTGCCGGGCACATGGTAATTGTGCAATGAATATTAGCCAATCATCATCACTGTCATCTCCATCAGCAGCTACATCACCTACTTAATTGCTGAAGGATCAGAGAGGGTGTTTTACTATTCATATTAATTATTTTTTCAAATTGAAATGGACTTTATTTGCTAGTTATTTAAAAAACACATACTCAATGTTTTTAAAAACTCAAAAAGTGGAGAAAGAATAAGGGAGAATTTAGGAAAAGAAAATTCTAGATCCCTTGCTACTATCTCTCTCTCTATATATAATACATAAACTTTAAAAGATGTTTCATTATAGACATTTTTATTTGTTTTTAGTCTTTCCCTCCAACCTTCAGCTCCCTTTTCCCCACTCTTCCAGGTATTTCATTATTAACAAGCTGGTATGGTATCCTTCCACAATTTTCTGTGTTCATCTAGTCATACACATGTGTGTGTTCACATAGATAAAGGTGTTCACTGTATACCTACATCCTTATTTTTCTTACATATAACAACAAAAAATTGCTTATTGTAAACAAATATATTTCAGGCACTCTTCTAAGCATTTAGATTTGGTATATCAACTGATATAACAAGTATAACATATATTTGAAAACAATATGATACTCCCTGGAAAGAATAATAATTTATTAAATCAATGACCTATTAATGTGCATTCATGAGGTTTTTTTTCATTTGGAGGGTCTCACTCTGTCACCCAGGCTGGAGTGTAATTGCATGACCATGGCTCATCACAGTCTCAAATTTCTGGGCTCAAGCGATCCTCTAGCCTCAGTCTTCCAAGTGGCTGGAAATATAGTTGCATACCACTACACCCAGCAATTTTTTTTTCTTTTTTTTTTCTTTTTTTTGGTGGAGACAAGTGCTCACTATGTTGCTCAGGCTAGTCATTCATAATGTTTCAAATATGTTTCCGCTAAAAAATATTGCAGCAAATAATCAGTAAGAATGGAATTTCTAGGGTAAAGATGCATCTTCTTTTGATTTAAAGTATATTCCTTCATCCCTCTCCACTGAGAGGGAGGCAGAGGGGTCTTGGTCTCATTGCATCAGGAGTTCCTAGGACTTTCTGCAGAAATGGCTCTGGGAGTTCCATCACATCATGCAAAAGTACAGTGAATAATACACAGAAAACGGGGGGGGGGTATGGAAATGTAGCACCTTCCACCCCCAGCAACTCCCTGGGTGATCCCAGCCAGAGCCCCGCCTTGAAGGATTCTACACCCAAACCTGCATTTTCCTGCCGGCCCAATTAGTCAAGTCCCAGAGTACAGAGCTCAGGGCCAGAATAAGTCACATCTGAATTTGGTGATGATGATAAAATCCTAAAAGAAAATCCTGTGAAGGTTGACATATAGGCTACAGATTCTACCCTTAACAAGTTGCACCTTCTAACCAATGCATCAGTTTCCTCCAGGACTCAGCAGACAACAATGAGGGGCAGCCAGGCCCTTTACCCAGTATGGAAACAGATGTCTGATTCTGAAGGGCTCCTGGCAGCCATGAGCATCTGGAAAAGTAGCTTACCCTGCCCAGAAAATGGAGACAAGATGGCGAGAACAGAGGAAGAACCCTTCAACAATGACTGCTTGCTTTAAGGAAACTCTCTCAAATGGTGTTTTCCCCTCTGCTCTCACACTACCACAATAGTTATCAACACAGAATAAGACTTCTGTGACCAAAGGTGGGGGTTTCCCCCTACAACTAGTAGTGGATGTAAGCTAGGTGTCCTCTCAAGTCCAACATGATCTACCTGGAGATGGCATCAGATCCCATGGAATGAGGTCTCAATCCCATAAGACTACCCTACCCCCCAGACACCGGTCACAAGTCCGGGCCTCCAGAACTTCCGGATGGTTTCAAGTTGAGTTTCCCATGACCTCCCTCTTTGGGTTTGCTGAAGTCTCTCACAGGACTCAGAGAAGCACTTACATGTGTTGACTTATTATAAAGGATACTGCAAGGATACATATGAAGAGATGCACAGGGCAAGGCATGGGGAAAGGGGCATGGAGCTTCTGTGCCCTCCCTGGGCACACTGTCCTCCAGGAACCTCCATGTGTTCGGTTTTCTGGAAGTTCTCCGAACCCTGTCCTTCTGGGTTTTTATGGAGCTCTCATTACAGAGGCATGATTGACAATTACATAGAAATGTGACTGGACAAAAATCACATGATCTAAGCCCAGCAAGGTCAGACTTTTCTTTTCTCTGGTGTAAGGGGCATGATTCCCTGGAATGAGGGTCTTCTGACCCATTATCAGATTAGAATTCTGCTTTGGGCTGGTAAAAAGAAGACAGGAGGAGGTCAGAAAGAGAGTTTGTGTCCTGAGGCCTAAAGCACCACAACATTTTCACAAAAGACTGTATCAGAGTCTATGGGAGTTATGAGCCAGGAACCATGGTTGAAAAATAATATCTACATCAAAACCCCTATAGAAAAGAAGAAACACCTTCCCATGCCAGAGGGAAACTAGCATGCCGCACATACTCCATACCTGTACTTCCCCAAGAAGCTGGAGTGAGCAGCACTGTGGTAGGAATTGGTCACCATAGACAGCAACCCCAACATCTACCTCCTGCTCCAAAAGATAGAAATGATGCTTGCCCCACTCACCTCCAACTTATCCCAGCTGCTTAACAAGGTGGACCTGCTTTCTGAGGAGCAGAACTAAAAGGCTAGAGAGTCCCATGGAGATAAAGGCTAAATCACAGTTACACACTTGCCCCCAAAGAGCAGTCATGGCAGTAAAATTCCAACACACTGTGGACCAGAATTTGTGAGGTGTTCCAGTTGTCTATTGCTATATTTAAAAAACAAACGAGCAACAAAATATCTTAGTAGTTAAAACAACAACAGTCATTTTGCTCATGAACTTGCAATCTGGACAAGGCTCTGAGGGTAAAGCTCTTCTCTGCTTAATGTGAAATTGTTTTGTTGTTGTTATTTTATAGATGCAGTCTCACTATGTTTCCCAGACTGGTACTTGAACTCATGGCTCCAAGCAATCCTCCCTCCTCAACTTTCTGAGTAGTTGGGATTACAGGTGTGAGTCACCATGTCTGGCTTGCCTGATGTGGTGCCAACTGGAGCAGCTTGACTAGAGCTGAGGAGCCACTTTCAAGATGCTCATTCTCGTGGATAGCAAGTTGGTGCTGCCAACTGGGACCTCCCAGAGTTAGCATCTGGGGCTTGAGGACTTAAGTTCCTTTCCACATGGGCTTCTCTACAGGCGTTCTTGAGCCTCCTCACAACATGGACGACTGGGTTTAAGCATGAGTGTTTCAAGAAGCCTGGGCAGAGGCAAAGCTTTCCTATTACCAAGTCTTAGTAGTCCCAGACCTAACCTAACTTCATTGCATTTCTTTTAACAAGTAAATCACTGAGTCCAGCTCAGAATCAATGAGAGGACTTAGCAGCCTCCTCTCAGTGGGAAGAGTACCAAAGAACATACTGGCATCTTTAATCTATCGCTGGTGGGGACCTGCATGTGGCTGAGTAGAGGAGCTAGAGGCAAGTTTGGGTGTGTTTGGACTGTTTGTCACTGTGCCTCATCAGTAGAATGCCATGTTCACTCTGTTAGGAGAGAAAGCTAGTCGATTAGATGAATGTAGTCAGACTTTGAAAGCCATGTTCACCAATTCACCATTTGAGCTGAGTCCACCCACTGTTCTCATATCCTTATCAATCTTTATAAGCAATACACCTACTTACCTTTTAGAAGTCTTATGCCTTAGAGGTCAGGAAACGCTCTAACTCAACCTAAATACATTGTACTAGAAACCTGGAAAAAAGTGAACTCATATAAGGAGTTCATAAAATTATTGTGGAATTTCACAGGTTTGACAGTCAAATGTTTTCATATTTTTGCTAACATAGAAACTTAGAATATAGCTACAATTGCAACTGGAACTTGTTTTAATTCAGTCAATAAGGACTTCAGCTCCACTAGTTATATGGCATAAACTTCCCTCCCGCCCACAGTTTTCACTGTTCATGTGCACAAGGTTTGAAATTAGCATGCCCCAGACTGCCCCAATATTTATGAAATTACTTTAGAAAATTATTCATGGGTTCTTTCTGTTGAATCTTCAAGCCCAAGTTATTAAAATTTAGACATGCACAGGGATTTAACGAAGCACTCTCTTCTCCCAGAAACACACACATACTCTCTCTCTCTTTCTCTCTCTCTCACACACACACACACACACTCCATAGGCACCACACATTTCTTCTTGATTTACAAAACTCTCCCTATAAATATATACAACTACTGTATACCCATAAAAATTAAAAATTAAAAAATTTGTTTTAGAAAACTTAAAGTGAGGTAAAGGGACTACATTCACCTTTGTGGCTGAACAGTAGAAATTGCTGGAGCAGCTGTGACTTCCCGGCTGTTTCCCATCTGGGCCTTTCTCTACTCTGAGTTCCCCTCGAGAGACACACTCACAGGCCCTACCCAGGTATGGTGGTGGCACTCTGCACTCTGGAAGCAGCTCTGGCCTCTACATTATGTCCAAAGAGAACTCAGCCCCATAAAAGTTGCCTAGATTTTCAGGGGATGAACTATGGATCCGCAACACCAGAAGCATAACAATCTAGTAACTTTAGAAAAATACTATCTGCCCTTGGTTAGAGAAATTAGTACAATCCAAGTTTTTTGTTTTTTGTTTTTTGGTTTTTTTTTAGTCAGTCTCACTCTGTTGCCCCTACTGGAGTGCAGTGGCTCACTCACGGCCACCACAGCCTCAGCCTCCTGGGCTCCGGCGATCCTTTCACCTCAGCCTTCCGAGTAGTTGTAAGTACAGTCGTGTACCACCATGCCTGGCTAATTTTTTTGACTTATTGTACAGACAAGGTCTCACCAAGTTGCTAAGACAATTCTCTTGTCTCTGCCTCTCAAAGTGTTGGAATTACAGGTGTGAGCCACCATGCCTGGCCATGATCTAAGAATTTTTAACCATCTCTTTGCAATGCAGAGAATGCTACAAATTTTCTGGAACTGTTGCTTGAATGTTTTCCCTAGTGCCGTTACTATGTGGGACTTCTCTCTCCAAAATGTGAGTGTTAATCCCTTCCAGGACAATGTGATATACCAGCAACTCCAGTGCTGCCTCCTGTTCTTGTCCACCCCATTAGGAGATGTCTTCACACTCTTCTACCTTCACACCTGTGTCTTTGGTTTTTTATCACCATAGGTGGCTCCAAGCAACAATAGAAAAGAATAATTTCTATTTTTCCATAATTTAATGTGTTCCACAAAAACATGTTGGCAACCATTATTTTTCCTCTTCTAAATCCTTTGGTTTACTTTTATTGTCTGATTTCTTTCTTCCTTTCTTTTCTTTTTTCCCCCCTTTGGTTCTTGTGCCACAAAGACAGGAAAAGGAACACAGATGTATGCTGAAGTTAAATTAAAGTGTGATAAGTCATGATTAATGATACAATTATGTCCTCTGCTCTTAAGTTTTAAAACAGGTTGTGAAGTTAGTCGTGAATGTACTAATTCTTCCAACCCTGCTTGAATTCCCCTTGCCCATTTTTACAGACCCTTTCCTCAGGACAGTTTTCCTTATGTGTCTCCTGGGACGAGCAGGTGATGAATGATACCACATCTGGAACTTCCCTTCCTCCCTTGCCCCCAGACCCCTGGTTTCTGGCCCCATTAACCAGGGCCCAGGCTGTGCTGGTTCCTTATGGACCACTCTGGCTTCTATGCCTGGTAGCATCTGGTCCTTTGTTAAGTGGTGACAGCAGCCTGATTGCATATTGCTTTTCTCGTCTAAGCAAAATTGTTGGCATTCTATGAGAGCCATTTGCTGTATAATGCACCACCTGGTCCTCTGGGATAAGGAAATAATTGATTATTTTGAAGACTCTTAACTCATCCTGCTGACTGCACCGCGTGAAGAGAGAGGGGCTTAAACTTGCACGACAGCCATGCATTCACTAGAATGAAGTCAGCGGCTGAGCTTCACAAACCAACGGTTCCCTTCTAATTAATTAACTTTTTAAAAGACAGATTGTGATAAAGTGACTACTTATGCCAGGAACCATTCTAAGGATTTTACAAATATGAGTTCATTTATCCTCAAAGCAACCCTATTCTGCAGGTGTGGAGGTGCGGGGGGCGGGGCAGGGTTGGTGTGGGAGGAGTCTTGGGAGTGTTCTGTTTTGTGATCTGGATGCTAGTGACCTGGGTGTGTCCAGTTTGTGAAAATTTGTCCACTGTGCACTTATATGTACTTATGCGTGCTACTCTTTAAAATAATTTTTAAAAAATTCCAGTTGATATTTTTATTTTTGCAGATGGGAAAACTGAGTCACAGAGCCTGCTGTTGGTCACTTAGCTGAAAACAGTACACTGGAATTGGACCCCACACATTGTGTGTCTGAATTCCAGGCGCTTGCCCATGCTTTACACAAGTCCTCTGAGCATGGTGCTCTGGGAAGGGCTCTGACTAGGGGAGAGGAGCAGGAAATACCTGTCCCCTGGCAATGAGGCACGAGAAGAGAACCCCATGGTGCAGCAACCCTCCTCTGGTCACAGCTTGCTCATTGTGTATGGCTTGTTCTCTGAAGAAATAGGTTTCAACCCAGGAACCAGGGAACACAGTGCTGGTTTGGCCGAAGTGACACTGCCAAGCAGTGAGGGTAGGAGAGTGAGAACAACATCCCAAGGAAGGCAGCTGCACAAAAAGCCAGTCAGCAGCGTGGGTGGAGAATCAAAGACACAGGTGCCCCAGACCACCATAAAGCAGGTAAGGAACTGACCAGGAACGGCCCCCAGGGACAGTAGCAGGGAGATGCTGGATCCAGGATGTATGGGCATACAGAGAAACTCAAAGCAAGTCCAAGGAAAGCATGTTCTTGAACGTTAAGGCTCCATAGGTTGTTGGTCAAAAGCACATACATTAAGAAGTAAAATAAAAACAATTGAGTTAGTTTTGCACAGCTTTTCTTCATTCCAGAAAGAATAAAACACCCGTGCATGTACAAACTATGAAATACAAATTGATTCAGTGATTCCATGTACCAGCTGAATGCTCCTATATTTGCATTTGAAACTGGCATTATGCAATATAAAGATAAATGATAAAATTTATACTAATAAAGTCACATTTTAATTTTTCTTTACTTACATTAGAGAGCACATCAAAAATAAACACCATGACAAGGCAAAAGAGACTGCAGAAGAAAAAAATTTTTTTGAGTCAGAATTTTGCTGAGGCCCAGGCTGGAGTACAGTGGCACACTCACAGCCACCATAGCCTCGAACTGCTGGGCTCAGGCGATGTGCCTCAGCCTCCCAAGTAGCTGGGACTACAGGCATGTGCCACCACGCCCGGCTAATCTTTTGATTTATTGTAGAAACAAGGTCTTGCCAAGTTGCCCAGGCTGGTCTCGACACCCTGGGTTCAGGTAATCCTCTTGCCTCCGCCTGCCAAACTGCTGGGATTACAGGCATGAGCCACTGCACCTGGCCTTGCAGAAGATATTAAACAGCCTTGTACTTTAATCCTTCAGTGTTCTTTTTTCCTACATTTTGCTCAGGACCCCAAAAATTATGGCACTGGCCCTGCCTACAAAGGAGCAGGATGGGGAATTTCAGGGGTTTTTAGAAACCATTTTATATCTTGACTGTGGTGGGATTACACTCACATAACTATACACGAAAAAGGGGGAGTTTTACTATATGTAAAGTATATCTTAATTTTTTTAATCGTGGAAACACTTAAATATTAAGGGCGGATATGTCTCTTATTGCTTTTGTTAACAACAAGAGCTAATTACAGGGAGCCTGCATTTGTATTTGAAATTTGTAGAAACTGCCACCCAGTCCAAAAAAAAAGAACAAGTCCTGAATGGCCGTTTGCTTTGTAAACTTTCAGAGAATTATGCTCACCAAAACCTCCTACCTTCTCAGAATCCCTGCCTCCTGGCTTTGCTGTTTGGCACCAGACAGAATTGACTAGTGTTGATCCCCTTCTCCCATTGGCAGAGCATTTCTGGGACAGGAGTCATCCAGAAGGCAGTTGACCAGACATCTGAACCCTCATGTGACATGGCTCCTCCCGCAGGGAAGGTCAGTGTTCTGGGGGCCTTCTGGAGGGGCCTGCCTGCTGTCCCAAGATCTCCCTTGAGGGTCCAGTTCTGGCTCCCAAGTCTTTCTTTAGACATATCTTAGCACGAAATGCAAGGTTCAGCCTATTCACCATCCTGCAGGGCAAGCAGAAGCTCCGAAGGCTGGAGTCTCCCTGCCTCCATTTCATACTGTCCTTAGGCTCCAAGTAGCATCTTCTCCCAGGCATCTTTCATGACTCTCAGTCATGTGGGGAATCTCTCCAACATGATGGGTTCTTGGTAGCATTTGTTCAAAGAGTGAATGGGTAACCAGTGAATAACCTCAGACACAGCAGCTCTTGATAGCTAACTCTCAATCTTATTTCCTCTCTTCTGCACTGGAGGATTCCAAGCTCTTAGGAACATACACAATTTGCCAAAATTAGTATACTTATCAGCGTGAGCCCAGAATTTGGACCAAGGCATAATGACACCCTCAACTCCAATGCACATATGTGCACCACCCCCAGCAGTAGCAGAGGCCACCACACATATTAATGCATCCGTTTTTCTTCTGCACCCGACTGATAAAAGACTGAAAATATCTAGATGAAAGTTTAACTCTATAATGAGGGAAAGGCACTCGCCTTCGGTTACACAATTACCTCCTGGGAGAGCTGAGCTGGTGTCAGTCGCTTGGCTGCTTGGGTCCCACAGAAGCAAGTGGAGCTTGATGTGGGCTCTGAGGAAAGGCATGCCCAGGGTCTCAGATGGCCTCCTAAGAGAATGTGCTTCCAGGAGGATGGGCTGCCTCGGTAGGACAGGAAGGGAGGAAACAGGATCTCCTGCCAAGAACTTCCCTGTTTGGACCCTGCCCAGTTTCCACCAGATGTGGGCACATTTCTTATCACTAGATACTAAGTTGAGAACACAGACTGCTGTGTCTTCCTGTCTTGGCAAGATGTTTTTGCCTATGGTATTCATGAACAACTGGCAGATAAAAAGCCAAAATAAAAAGGCCAAATTAAATGCCAGCTTTGAACAGAATGGCTGATTCTTCCTCACTCTCATCTCTCTGCTCAGAGCATCCTACCACGAAAGCAACTCTCCAAAACCAGGCTTCCTGAGGACAGTGAAATCTCCTCAACCAGGGCAAAGGGCACAAAAGCATCCATAGGGTAGAAATCCTATTACATGTACCATGTGGGTACTGAGCCACCCACATATAGGCACTGGACACCCAGAGAAGAGTTGGCACAGTATCCAAGTGGTACCTAGAGCCTTCAACAAATATTAAGAAATAGGTTAGAAAGCCAGCTGGGGCTAGGAAACAAATGCTGGGATGCTTCCTTAAAATGAGTATTCTTGGGGTCCAGCATAGTGGCAATCCCAGCAATTTGGGAGGCCAAAGCAGGAGGATTGCTTGAGTCCAGGGGCTTGACACCAGCCTGGGCAACATAGCTAGACTCCATCTCTATCAAACAAACAAAAAAAAATTAGCCAGGTATGGTGGTGCATACCTGCAGTCCCAGCTATTCAGGAGACTGAGATGGGAGGATTGCCCAAGTCCAGAAGGCCGAGGCTGCTCTACCTTGTGTCATTGTACTCTAGCCTGGGTAACAGTGATACCTTGACTCAAAAAAAAAAAATGAGTATTCCCCATCAAACTCCAGTCCTCTTTGTGAATGATCATAATGGCTGTGGCTCAGAATCTGTTTTCCCCAGGCTAGGAGCAGTTTAAGTCCCTGTTGCATCTCCGTCCAAGCATTTTCTCAGACCCCTTTGCCACTTCTGAGTGCCCCTCCCCTGACTTCAGTGGGCTTTTGTCTCCAATTGCTTGCACCTGTGTTACTTCTTTGTCTGACTGCCTTCAGACTACGGGAGCTAACTTGCCTCAAGAGAGTGGGAATATGAACTCCTGAGGTGGCCTTTGGCTGGTGAGAGATGGCAGCAGAAAGTATGAATGCTCAACTCTCTTGCCTTGGGGATGGGCCAACTCTGAGGTGTAACTTACACTCTTGGGGGCCCCATAGGCTCAGGCTGAAGCTGGGTTGGTTTATTTATTTTATTATAAAGATGCTGGGTACAAGTCAGAATTAGATACATAAGTATGTGCAGTTGACGTTTGGGGCTCCAACTGGTCCTCCCTTCCCCTGCTTTAGGACCAAGTTAGCTTTGTGTTACATTCCCCTCCCCCTCTCCCTCCCCTGCCCCTCCTCCCCACCCCTGTTGGCTTAAATCCTACTTTTGCTTGGTGTCTTTCACTTCCCTGTCCAGAGTTCTCCCCTTCCTTTCTGGGTTCTGCAAGAGAATTTCCTAAAAAATCACTTGCATGTGAATCCTCTTCTCAGGATTTGCTTCTGGGAACAACATTCAACTTAAAATGACTCCATAAAATAAGTTCCATTATTCCCATTTCACTCTGATTCCTGAAAATTTCTTCCCTGCCTGTTGCATGCACAAGAGCATGGGATGAGCTACCACGCCCAGCCAATTCTGTATTTTCATCTGGTACTCTTAAAAATAATCTATGTTTTTAATTCTTCCATAATGAATCTTGTGCATGGACTATGATAGAAACTCTCCCTCGCATATATGGTCAACTGTCCCAATACTATTTGTCAAATGGCTCCTCGTTTTTCCATTGATGTGAAATATTAACTCTATCAATTACTAAATTCCTATATATAACTTGGTTTATTTCTAAACTCTAATCCATTCTACTATCCAATTTGTATATTCTTAACTCAATACAATAACATTTTTAAAAATTGCTATGAGTTTAATAAATGCAAAAATGTGTATACATTCACATATCACTTAACAATAAGGCTACATTCTCAGAAATGCATCGTTAGGCAATATTGTTATCACACCAGCATCATACAATATATTTACATAAACCTAAATGATAAAGCCTGCTACACACCTCAGCTGTGTGATATAGTCATTGCTCCCAGGCTATAAACCTATACAGCATGTTACTGTACTGAGTATTTCATTATTTGTGTATTTAAGCATAGCTAAACATAGAAAATGTACAGTAAAAATAAGGTATTATGAACTTATGGAGCTACTGCACTACCATAACATTTTAATTACTTATCCTTTTTTTAAAAATTTCAGCAACTGTATTTCTAGTTTTCAAGAAAACTTTTAAAAAACTCTTTGATTGCTTTTTCACAACATTTATTTTTCTATGAAATTGCTTTGTAACAATAATTTCTAAAATTTTTCCTCAGAGACTACATGAAAGGTTTTTTTGATTTTTTTTTCATTCTTGAATAAAGAGAACAAGGTTTAAACTAAGGCAGTGCCAGTAAGAGAAGAAAGGAGACAAGGAATTTGAGGAATATTAGGAAACTAGAATTGATGGGACTGGAGGAGGGATTGAGGTGGAGAGAGAAGAAGCAGAGAAAGACAATGAAACTACAGCTGAGGTGTCTAAGCTATTGGTGGTGTTCAGGACATACTGCCCCCAAATGTGACCGTACGAGACCAGAATATGTCACTCAAAATGTACCTCTTTTGCATAAGAATTATTTTGAGTTGATTCCAAATTTTACCAAACTATGTTTGAAGAGGCTTATTCTGAGCCAAATGTGAGTGACCAAGGCC
Organism: Carlito syrichta; assembly: GCF_000164805.1. Classification (NCBI taxonomy): domain Eukaryota; kingdom Metazoa; phylum Chordata; class Mammalia; order Primates; family Tarsiidae; genus Carlito; species Carlito syrichta. The sequence continues at coordinate 27,123 of NW_007067390.1, read as the reverse complement.
CATAGCACAGTCCCACGAGGTCCTGAGAACACATGTCCAAAATGGTTGAATTACAGATTGTTATTATACATTTTTAGGGAGACAAAGTTACAAGCAAAACATAAGTCAAAATATGTTTTGGGACCTAGTGCAGGAGTTCAGTCCAAAACAATGGACTCTCCCATACGTGGAAAGGTGGGACATCTCCAAGAGGGGTTGGCTTACAGATCATAAGTGGATTCAAAGTTTTTCTGATTGACAATTGCAGAAAGAGTTCAGATCTGTCTGAAGAATTTGAAATCAGTAAAAGGAATGCTTGAGTTAAGATAAAGGGAGCTGTGGAAGCCAAGGTCTTGATATGTAGATGAAGTCTCTAAGGAGGAGACTTCAGAGAGAACAGGTGGTGTCTTAAAAGGTGTTCTCTACAGATGTAAATTTCCCCAAGAGATGGCATTGCAGGGTCACTTCAGACTATGTGAAAGAAACATATTTTGGAGTAATATAGTTTCATTTTCTTTAGGGCCTTCTATCTGCCATGTGATGCTGTACCAGAGTCAGGTTGGAATTTGGTATCTTATCACCATCGGATCTGTTCTGTCAGTCTTTTCATCTCTATTTTAATGTTAACACTAATCAACTGTGCCTAAAATTTCACACGAGAGGGGTATAATGAAGTGTGTCTGAAGTCCTTGTCCATCATGGCCTGGAATTTAGTTTTTCAGGTTTTCCTTATCCCAGAAGAGGTCCGGTTAGTCAGCTGGGGAGTTTAAAATTTTACTTTTGTTTTACAGTTTGGCAACATGGAACTTTAGGATGAGTGACTCCATTTTGGTTTTGTCTGTTCTATTGGGACCTAGTGCAGGAGCTCAGTCCAAAACAATGGACTCTCCCAAATTTCATTTAACGGATTAAAAATATTTCTTAGTATTGTGAAACACTGAAATATTGAGATCCTCAGCGAGAAGAACTCTCATGGCTGCTCAGCGCCACCAAGCTCCGTCACACTTTTCATACTGTGAGAAGATCAAGTGCATTATCAAGTTGAGCACTTAACATTTGTTAAGAGGGTAAATTACACATTATGTGTTTTTTTCACAATTAAAAAAAGTCAGCCACTTGCTTTTTAAAAATCTATTCACAGCCCATATATTTTTATAAATCAAAAGTTGTAACCTAAGAGAAGCTTCCTGGTATTGTGGAAAAGACCCCAGAGGCTTGGTTCTGCTTCTGACCACTTGTATGTCCTTAGGCAAGTTTTTTAGTCACCTGTGCTCAATTTTGTCCTCTGTACAGTGTGAATCAGAGACTGCCCCAACAGGATTATAGGTGAGGATCAATACAGGTACAGTGCTGATATCCAGATAAATGCTAGTTATTATTTCAGTTACCTTGGAACTCTTGACAATGAATTTCCTAGTCATAGTTTTATTGTTGCCATTGCTAAGGTTTTTTTCCTCACGTGAAATTCTCAGCCTAGTGTTTGTTTGAATTAATAAGCACTTTCAACAATAGGGGAAAAAAACTTCTAAAGAGAGCACTCTCAAGAATTTTTTCTATTCTCTGGAATTCTCTCATTAAGCCTCATAACAACAGGAGAATTTACCATAATCGCTAACTGCCTCTAATTTAATATTTAATTGCCTATAATTTATGTCTGCACAAACACAAATTCTAAGTAGCAATTTTTTAAAATTTAATTTTTTGTAGCAGTAGGGCCCCATTATGTTTCCCAGACTGGCCTTAAACTCCGGGTCTCAAGCGATTCGCCTACCTTAACCCTCTAAGGTGCTGGGATTACAGGTATGAACCACTGCACCCAGCCCTGAATTTCTGATTTCTGTTTCTGTCAGTAGTCTCAGATGCCCTCTAAGAGTCAATACGTCACAGGAGCACCAGAAAGAATCTGAAATAACACATCACTGAGTTCAGAACAATCTCAAGTTCAATGTTAGTGAAGTCTGTTCAGACAAAAAATTGCAGATGGTATCAAGAAACCATCTCTCCCCTCACCCTGAACTAAAAATACAACTACAAAAACAGGGGGATTGTTCATTAGGCATGGTGGAAATGCTACATTGAATAACCACAGAAAGCTAAATATTAGTATAACACAGGTATTATAATACTATTGCAGCCTGGGTTTGCTAAACCCCTTCCTTCAGAGAGAAGTCAATTCCTGATAGGAAAAAGTGTTTAGCATAATAAAGTACCAAAGTTATGCACCGTTCAGTGGAGGATCAATAATGGAATCAGGAACCACCTCACCGTCTGCACCTCCCTGATACCAGGTGTCCCTGGATGGAACCAGGACCTTGGTGGGAGAACAGAGGGGTGGGAAAGAGAAGAGGAGGAACACCAGTATCAAAAGGAACTATGGGCACCATCTGGGGCTCATAATTCTGTGGAGTCAGAAGAACCCCAAGAGAAGAAGAAAGAAATGTCTCCTGCCATCCTCAATGCTATCTGTTGACCAGTAGCATTGTTTTGTTTCCAGAAATGAAATCTATTGGCACACAAGGCATTCAAGGCATAACAATAAAATAATGATACTAGCAGTCGCCATTTATTGTGTGCTTTCTCTGTCCACATGCTAGGCTCAGTCCTCTAACATCCCCTATATCATCTAATCCATGAAATGACATACGAGTTATCTATTGTGACATAAAAAATAACCCTATACTCAGGAGCTTAAAAGAATAAACATTTATTTTCTCAGACAGTTTCTGTGCATCAGGTTCAAGAATGACTTGGCTGGTGGTTCTGGCTCAGTGTCTCTCCTAGGTTGTAGTTAAGATGTCAGCCAAGGCTATGGTCATCAGAAGGCTTGACTAGGGTTAGTGGATCATTTCTTTGTGCCTGGCAAGATAGCACTTGCTGTTGGCAGGACATCTCAGTTCCTTCCTACATGGACAGCTTGAGTGTGGGGTTGTTTGAGTGTCTTCATGGCATGACAGTTGGCTTCTCCCAGAGCAAGAGATGCAGGCTAGAGCAAGCCACCATATGTTTTATGACTCAGCTTCAGAAGTCACATAACCAGTAAGATTCTGCTGGTTACACAGGTCAGCCTTATTCTGTGTGGGACAGAACTACTCAAAGGCTTAAATACCAGGAGGAGGGGCTACTTGAAGTCTGGTGACTCCAGGAGAGTGTGATTACCACCACATTCACAGTGTGAGGAAAGTGAGGCACAGAAAGGTAAGACAAAGTTGCCCAAGACACACAGCTGATGTATGACAGAGCTGCAATCTGAACCCAGGTCTTGGTAACTCCAACACCCATGCAGCGGCAATGTTGAAGTCTGAACTGTGATTAGGTGACAAGGCGGGTGGGGACTCTAACAGCATCAGGGCACAACGAACCTATGGGTTTCACATCTTGGCCTAGGAATCCAACCTTCACTTGCAATGTTGATTTTATGGTAAGTTATCCTCTACATCTCAGATATCCAACCTGTACATTTTGGAACCCAACCTGCTGGTAAAATGAGAATGCCTGCATCATCAATTTCCAAGCATCAATCTGCCCTGAAAAATAATAGTGTGCACTTAATGTAGAGCAAGAGTTTCACTGATGTATATCCACCAAATCGCTAATGGACCAATTATGAATGCTATATTTTGGAGGAATAATGATGCCCAGCATTCCCTTTCTGTATATCAATAACTTCTAAAGTTTCTACCAATTCTTGCATCTCCTGAGCCTTTGATCATAAAATATTAAACTATTTTATTTATTCACCGCTTTTTAGTTTCCTATAAATATGCAGAACTACTCATTACCACAATAACTATTTGAGGACATTAAAACCGGAACTGTAAAAACCTGAGAGATGCTCATTTCATTCATTAAAATTCAAAACCTTATTAAATGCTCCTTGATTTTGGTGTACATACTTCATGTAATGGTTTATATATTTTTGTTGCGTCTGCCAGCCTTTCCCAGTCTCCATTCTAAGCACAATAAAAACTAATTTTTCTACCATCCCATTTATCTGGATGAGCACTTTTGCACATCTCTAAGACAATGGTAATTTGCATTCATAAGAAGGATCCCAAGGGATGCAGAATCTTGAAGTGTCTTCTGATTTGCCAAAGAAAAAGTATAATGTGGCAACATCAAGTGGACTTTGAAATGTTTTAAAAACTAATATATTTATGAGATAATAATGACTTAGTAACTGTTTAATCCAAATGCTCCATTCTCTGCCTAGGTTAGAGAATGGAAAATTTGCCACTTAGAAGGAAAATTAAGATTGTGAGCCTGAAGCAACTGTCTCATCCCCAAGGCACTTTCACAAAGAATGATTTTAAATGTTAAACGTATTATGCTCTCCATCATCTTTTTTACTGTGTGCCTCCTAACATTTGGCCTTTTCATTTGTGATTTCTTTCTGTTTTAGAAAAATAGGCAGATTTGTAAAGGACAATCGCCCACCAGAGAGTAATGAATCAGAAAATGAGAACAGCTCGTTTTTCAACCACTTTGATAAATGCTGGGAGTTACAGTAAAATGTGTTGGTGAGTGAGAAAGGTGAACTAATCCATCAGTCAAAAAGTAACTGTGATGCACTTACCACAGGCTGGGTCCTACATGGGCACTTCACAGACGCTGAGAGCCTGGAAGCCTGGGGGAGTTGATAGGGTCCCTTTTACTGCCACCACTCCTGCATTTTAGAACTCTTTTGGGTCAACAGTCTTCAACTGGTTTATTATGAATTCACTAAAGAATTTTGAAAAACTCTGTCTCCTCCTGCTATGGTCTAAATGTGTCTGTGGCCCAAAATTCATATGTTGAAACTTAATCTCCAGTGTGATACTATTAAAAGGTGGGGGCTTTGGGGAGGCAATGAAGTCCTGAAGGTGAAGCCCTCATGAATGGGATTAGTGCCTTTATGACAGAGGCCTTTCCACCATGTGAGACTACCACAAGAACATACCTTCTGTGAAGCAGAGTGAGCCCTCACCAGAGCTGGCACCTTGATCTTGGATTTTCTGGCCTCTTGAACTATAAGAAATAAATTTCTGTTGTTTATAAGTTACCTAGTCTAAAAGGTTCTGTTATAACTGCACAAAGGGACTAAGACACACCTCAGTTCAAATATTAAGTTAACATCTCAATATTTTCACCAAAACTTTAAGTGGTTGAAAAACAATATAGTTTCTGGCATATCAAAAGTATTAATAGTTAAATTAAAATGCTGCATTCCTTTTATAACCAATAACCATCTGTTCTTTAATCAGTCCAAGGCACCAATGTCTTGTCTGCCTCCCCCCCAAAATTGCTCTTTGATGGAAACATCACTTGCCATCCTAAAACGAGTTCACCTCTTTCTACCAGGGCACCACACAAGAAGGAACTAAGCACATGAATAAATATTTGTTTATTTGTTATTTATCTTCAGCCAAACTTGTGTTGCTAACAGATACATTCCCCTTGACTCACATTTAATAAAAAGCCTAGGAGTCCACTGATACTATATTCACACGGATGTTCATCCATGACTGTGAAGCCACTAACATGGTTCCTGTCACTGGCCATCTCGGACATGTCATGAAGTATCCATCCAATTTTTTGTCTTTTCCTGTTATGATGTCTAACTTTTTCTTATTAATTTGTAGATTTTTAAATATGTTCTGCATAGGAATTCTTTAACAGACATAAATATTGCAAACATTGTTTCACACTCTGTGACTTGACTTATCACTCTCTGAATAGGGTCTTGGTAAACAGAAATCCTGAAATTCAGTGCAGTTCAATTTTCCAATTTATAGCCTGTTTTGTAAAGTTATTCCAACCTCAAGGATATAAAGATATTTTCCTACATTTTCTTCTGAAACTTTTATTGCTTTATCTTTCACATTTAGGTTGACAATCTACCTGAAATTGATTTTTGTGTAAGGTGGGGAAGGTGAAATGTAATTACCTTCTACCTGAGTGTGGTGGTTGCAAATCAATGCCTAATGCTACATATGATGGCTAGCAATAGACCTGGGGTTGGCACAGCATTATTTTTGCCCTGATTGATTGGGGATACATTATGTATTTCAGACCTAGAACAGGCCATAGAGGAACTCTGCAAGCTTTTCCTTATTTTCCAGTTACTGAGAGGAGAAATTGAGCATTGCGTAGAGGTAAGAGCCAGAAAAGTGAACCTCTTCATGGCAGAATTCACCCTTTACCCCAAATGTAGCCCCAACTCCGTGAAATATAAACTTTGCAATTAATAAGAGCAGTCCCCTTCAGAAGGCAATTTAGTCACCATCAGTGACCAATGCAGCAATGATGGCCAAACTTCCACCCTTAGTTATTTATATGCAGAACCCAAGCCTCATAGGAGACAGACATTGCCCTCTCAACAATGCACCCAGCACCATGCTCCCTCCTTTCTCACCACTGCACTGGCAAGGACAGGAGAGGTGCTCCTCTCAGCTTTTCTTAGGAGAAATTGTGGGCTTATAAACAAAACAGAATAAGAAAGTTGATGAGGGAGGAAGAGGAGCTCTAACTTGTGAATCAGGAAACCTTGATTCTAGCCCTGCTAGGTCACTCACTACCAGTTCCAAACATAGGCAAGTCACAGGCTCCCTGGGTCTTAGTTTTCTTACTTGTGGACAAGAAGTTGGGCAAAAAATCTCAATGGCCCCTTCAATATTGTATGATTTGGGGAAGCTTAAAATAACACTGAAGTCAAGCATGGTGGAAAATTGTCCAAAGTAGAAAGTAAGTTTTGAAGGTCATGCCAGGTTTTATGTATTATGATGCTGTTTCTCAATCCAGCAGTAAGCTTTTTATATACAATTAAAATAATAAAATCTGAGAACCACAAAGGAATGCTGAGTTCAGCTTTTCCTTTTGTTGATAAGAAACACAGGTTGGGTGTAGTGGCTCAAGCATGTAATCCTAGCACTTTGGGAGGCCAAGGTAGGAGGATTGCTTGAGCCCAGGTGTTTGAGACCAGCCTAGGGAAAATAATGAGAACTTGTTTCTACAAAACATCAGAAAAGTAGCCAGGTGTGCTGGCATGAACCTGTAGTCCAAGCTACTCAGGAGGCTGAGGCACAAGGATTGCCTGAGACCAAGAGATCAAGGCTGCAGTGAGCTGCACTCCAGCCTGGGTGACAGAGTAATACCCTGACAGAAGGAAAGAAAAAAGGAAAGAAAGGAGGAAAGAAAGAAAGAAAGAAAGAAAGAAAGAAAGAAAGAAAGAAAGAAAGAAAGAAAGGAAGGAAGGAAGAAAGAAAGAAAGAAAAGTCATAGAGAAGTCATGAGCTAATTCTTTTTTAAATTTTTTTAGACAATTGCTTTGGGGGTACAAGTAGTTTTGGTCTGGGCTTTAAGTGTACCCCCATCCCCACCTATGCACACTGATTTTTTTTAACCCTCTACCCCTTTCTCCCTCCCCCATCTGAATCTTCAGTGTCCATTATATCATTCTCTATAACTTTGCAGATCCTTAATTTAGTTCCCACTTATAAGAGAGAACATGCAAAGTTTGGTTTTCTGTTCCTGAGTTAGTTCACTTAGGATGATGTTCTCCAATTCCATCTAAGTCGATGCAGAAGACATTATTTCATTCTTTTTGATAACTGAATATTATTGCATGGTGCACATATACCACATTTTCATTTTCCACTGATTGGTTGATGGGTATTTGGGTAACTCCACATCTTTGCAACTGTGAAATGTGCTGCAATGAACATGCAGGTGCAGGTGTCTTTTTCATATAATAATCTCTGTTCTTTTGGGTAGATAACTAGTAGTGGAATTGCTGGATCAAATGACAGATCTACTTTTAGTTCTTTGAGAAATCTCCATACCATTTTCCATAGAGATTGTACTAATTTACACTCTCAACAACAGTGTATAAGCATTCCCTTTTCTCCACATCCACACCATTATCTATTGTTTTTTGATTTTTTTTAAATAAATGACCATCCTGACTGATATAAGGTGGCATCTCATTGTTATTTTAATTTACATTTTCCTGATGATAAGTGATGTTGAGCATTTAAAAAATATGTTTGCTGGCCATTTGTATATCTTCTTTTGAGAGATATCTATCCATGTCATTTGCCCATTTTTAAATGGGGTTATTTGCTTTTTCTCTTGCTGATTTGTTTGAGTTCTTTGTAGATCATAGATATTAGTCCTTTGTCAGATGTATAGTTTGCAAATATCTTCTCCTATTTTGTAGGCTGCCTATTTGCTCTGTTGATTATTTCTTTTGCTGTGCAGAAGCTTTTTAGTTTGTCCCACTTCAGTATTTTTGTTTTAGATGCACTTACTTTTGGGATTTTGGCCATAAATTCTTTGTCTAGACTGTTGTCCAGAAGAGTTTTTTTCTAGGTCTTCTTCTGGGATTTTTATGTTTTCAGATCTGACACTTAAGTCTTTAATCCATCTTGAGTTAATTTTTTTTACACAAGGAGAGATAGGGCTCACGTTTCATTTTTCTGCATGTAGCTATCCAATTTTCCCAGCACCATTTGTTGAATAGAGTGTCTTTTCCCCAGTGTATGTTTTTGTCTGCCTTGTCAAAGATCAGTTGGTTGTAGGTATTTGGGTTTATTTCTGGATTTTCTATTCTGTTTCATCGGTCCACTTGTCTGGTCCTGCTCTTGTACCAGTACCATGCTGTTTTGATTACTACAACCTTGTAGTACAGTTTGAAGATAAGTAATGTGATGCCTGCAGCTTTGTTCTTTTTTACTTAGGATTGCTTTGGCTATTCTGACTCTTTTTGGTTCCCTGTGAATTTTAGGATTGTTTTTTCTATTTCTGTGAAAAATGATGTTGGTAGTTTGGTAGGGATTACGCTGAATCTGTAGATTGCTTTGGGTAATATGGTCATTTTAACAATGTTGATTCTTCCAATACATGAGTATGGGGTGTTTCTCCATTTGTTTGTGTCCTCTTCAGTTTCTTTCATGAGGATTTTGTATTCTTCTTGTAGTGAGCTTGGTTAAATCTATTTTTAAGTATTTTAGCTTTTTGGCTGCTGCTGTAAATAGAATTGAATTCTTGATTTGATTCTCAGCTTGGTCACTACTTGTATTTAGCAGTGCTACTGATTTATGTGTGTTGATTTTGTATCTTGAAACTTTACTGATTTATCAAGCCCAGGAGACTTTTGAAGGAGTCCTTAGGATTCTCTAGGTATAAGATCATATCATCAGCATACAGAAATAATTTGATTTCTTTTTTTCTAATTTGGATATACTGTATTTCTTTTTCTTTCTTTCTTTCTTTTCTTTTCTTCTTTTTTTTTTTCCTGATTGATGAGCTAGCCAGTGCTCCTTAAACTAACCCAGCTACCTTTATTAAACTGTATTTTTCAAATGAGCAGATTGGATGAAAAAAATGTCACATTTAAATTTCTGTAACTGTGCTTTATCATTTAATAAAAGGAAAGGATGATGTTTTCACTATGGTGTCTTTACTCATCTGTGTGTGGGTGTGCACACACACACATGTCTGTGTTATTCTTGAAATGCAGACAGTAGCATTTGCTTTGTGGCCCTCCATAGCACTCCCTAGAAGGATCTAAGGAAAATAACCTGCTGGTGAGTTTGTGGAGCCCTTCCCCAGAGTGAATTCAGAGCCCACCAATTGTTGGGAGCTCATTTTCCTAAAAGTAAACATAGAGTGAAAAGATTCATCTTATTACCTCTTATGGGTGAAAGATTTAGTGGGATATTAAAAACTCTTTCAGATAATTTTCCTTCAGCTGTACCCCAGGAAAATGGGGAGTGGTTTGCAGAAACTGGACACATATGCCACCTATACTGAAGATAAGCAGTCTTACTGCAGGGGACATTGATTTATATCTAAAACAATCAAGGGAGAACATTTTGTCAATTCACCAAACAGAGCCATTTCTCACTATATTAGTTTTCTATTGCTGCTGTAACAAATTGCCACAAATGTAGTAGCTTAAAACAACACACATTTATTTTCTTAGAGTTCTAGAGGTTAGACATCCAATATGATTCTTATGAGGCTAAAATCAAGTTGTCATCAGGGTTGTGCTCATTCTGAGAGCTTCAAGGAAGGATATGCTTCCTTGCCTTTTCCAGATTCCAGAGGTTTCCTGCATTCCATGGCTCATGGCCTCTTCCTCTGTCTTCAGGTTGCAACATTCCAATCTTTCATCATCCCACCTCCTTTTTCTGACTTTTTTTTTTTTGAGTTGGAGTCTCACTCTCTCACCCAGACTGGAGTGCAGTGGCCACTCCCGGCCGCTGCAGCCTCGACCTGCTGGGCTCCAGCAATCCTTCCACCTCAGCCTTCCAAGTAGCTGGAACTACAGGCACGCGCTACCATGTCCCGCTAATTTTTTATTTGTTGTAGGGATGAGTTCTCACCAAGTTGCCCAGGCGGGTCTCGAACCCGTGGGCTCAGGCAATCCACTCACCTAGGCCTCCCAAAGCGCTGGGATTACAAGCTGAGCCACCGGAGCCCGGCCCTTTTTCTGACTTTTAACCCTCTCTCTCTTATAAGAAAGAATCCTTGTAATTGCCCTGGGCCCACTTAGATTATCCAGGATAATCTTCCTATCTCCTATCTTACCTTACCTATCTTATCTTCCTATCTTACCTTAATCACACCAGCAAAGCCTTCTTTGCCACAAAAGGTAACATTCACAGGTTCCAGGGATTAAGGTGTAGACATCTTTGGGAGAAAGGGCATTATTCAGTCTACCACACCCACTATATAGTCTTAGTCTTTGGCAGAAAGTCACTACAACAATTCATGTGCTTTGGAAGCTATGGGGGAAGCTTCATGGGGGAAGCTATGCCTTCCCCCCCTTAGTCTCTATTTACCCACCTGTACAATGAGGAGGTCGTAGAAGCTACTTCTAAGGTCTCTTCCAGTTCCAATACTTTATGGTTCAAGACCTATGCTTTTCAACCAGGAGTAACTATCGAACACCTGAAATGTGGCTAGTGCATATGTTAAAATAATAATACTTTGGATATACTGGGTATACGATATTTTATTGTTTAATTTTTAATTTTAAAGATGTGGAGTACAATTCAGGGTTAGGTATACAAATGTTCACTAAACAAGTACCCTTGTTGATGAGGTGTGCCCCCTCATCCCCTGGCCATTTCCCACAGCTGCTAATCCTGCCATTCCCCTCCTCTGTCAGATTCCCACTACTGCCAATTCCTTTCTTATAGTATTATGATAATTATTCAAGGTCTATTTATGAGTGAGAACATGTGGTACTCAGTTCTTTGTTTCTGTGATAGATCACTCAGTATTATAGACTCTAAGTCCATGCAAGTTGCTGCAAAGTTCATAATTTTGTCCTTCTATATGGCTGCGTAATATTCCATCATTTTTTACCACATTTTAAAAAAATATGTACCACATTTTTTAAATCTAGTCTTCATTTGATGGGCAGCACGGTTGGTTCAATGATTTTGCTATTGCGAATAATGCTGCAATAAACATCTGTGTGCAGGTATCTTTTTTCATAGAGCGATTTGAGTTCCTCCAGGTATATTCCCAGTAGGGGGATTGCAGGGTAGTATGGAAGGGTTGATTTTTAGATCTTTTAGGAATCACCAAACTGTATTCCACAGAGGTTGTACTAGTTTGCACTCCCACCAACAGTGTAGAAGTGTTCCCTTTTCCCTGCATCCTCTCCAACATCTGTAGTTTTTTGAGTTATTGATCATGACCAACCGGACTGGAGTTAGGTGGTATCTCAGTGTGGTTTTAATTTGCATTTCTTTGATGACTAGTGAGGCTGAGCATTTTTTCATGTGTCTGTTGGATGTTCATAAGTCTTCTTATGAGAAGTGTCTATTAATATCTTTTACCCACTTTGTAATGGGACTTTTTTTTTCTTTTCGGCATATTTGAGTTCCTTGTAGAGTCTAGATGTTAGGCCTTTGTCAGATATACAGTTGGCAAATACTTTTTCCTAGTCTACGGACTGTCTCCCCACTCTCTTGATGGTTTTGGCTTTGCAGAAGCTTTTCAGTTTGATGAGATCCCACTTGTCTATCTTGTCTCTTATGGCATGGGCACTTGGGATTTTGATCAGGAATTGATTGCCAGTTCCAATTTCCATAAGGGTGTCTCCAGCATTTTCTAAGGTTCTTATAATTTGAGGTTTTACATTTAGATTTTGATTCATATAAAGTTGATTTTTGTGTATGGCAATAGGTATGGGTCTTGTTTTAATCTTCTGCATGTGGTCAACCAGTTTTCCAGCACTATTTACTGACTAGTTTCTCCTCTCCCCAGTGGTTGATGGTGGAGGCTTTGTCAAAGATTGGTTGGTTGAGAAATTGAAGTTTTGCTTCCAGAATCTCTATCCTGTTCCATTGGTCTATATGCCTCTTCTTGTACCAATGTCAGGCTATTTTGATTATTATAGCTTATAATAAAGTTTAAAGTCTGGGAGTGTGATATCTCCCACTTTGTTCTTTTTACTGAGAATTGTTTAGGCTACTTGTGGTCATTTATGTTCCATATGAATTCCTGAATTATATTTCTAGGTCTGAGAAGAATGGTGCTGGTAATTTGATGGGTATTGCATTAAATCCATAGTTTGCCTTGGGTAGGATGGATATCTTAATAATGTTGATTCTAAGACAGCCTGTTTTTGGTAAATGAACAAGCATATAGACCAATCGAACAGGATAGAGATTCCAGAAGCAAATCCTCAATTTCCCAACCAACTCTTCTTTGACAAAGCCTCCACCACCATCAACTGTGGAGAGGAGAACCTATTCAGTAAATGGTGCTGGGAAAACTGGCTGGCCACATGCAGAACATTAAAGCAAGATCCCTATCTATCACCATACACAAACATCAACTCTAAATGAATCAAAGACCTAAATGTAAAACCTCAAACTACAAGAAGCTTAGAAAATGTAGGAGACACTCTTATGGAAATTGGAACTGGCAACAAATTCCTGATCAAAACCCCAAGTGCCCATGCCATAAGAGATGAGATAGACAAGTGGGATCTCATCAAACTGAAAAGCTTCTGCAAAGCCAAAGAAACCATCAAGAGAGAGGGGAGACAGCCCACAGAGTTGGAAAAAATATTTGCCAACTGTATGTCTGACAAAGACCTAACATCTAGGATCTACAAGGAACTCAAACGTGACAAAAAGAAAAAACACAAACAGCCCCATTACAAAGTGGGCAAAAGATATTAATAGACACTTCTCAAAAGAAGACATATGAGTTGGCCGGGCTCAGTGGCTCAGCCTGTAATCTCAGTGCTTTGGGAGGCCGAGGCGAGTGAATTGCCTGAGCCCGCAGGTTCGAGACCTACCTGGGCAACTTGGTGAGACCTTATCTCTACAATAAATCAAAAATTAGCTGGATGTGGTAGCGCACGTCTGTAGTTCTGGCTATTTGGAAGGCTGAGGTGGAAGGATCGCCGGAGCCCAGCAGGTCGAGGCTGCGGTGGCCGGGAGTGTCCCACTGCACTCCAGTCTGGGCGATGGAGTGAGACACCAACTCAAAAAATAAAAATAAAAAAAAAGAAAACATATGAGCAGCCAATAGATACATGAAAAATGCTCGGCCTTAACTAGCCATCAAGGAAATGCAAATTAAAACTATACTAAGATACCACCTAACTCCAGTCAGGATGGTTATTATCAATAATTCAAAAAACAACAAATTCTGCAGAGGATGCAGGAATAAGGAACAGTTCTACAATGTTGGTGGGAGTGTAAACTAGTACAACTTCTGTGGAAAACAGTGTGGAAATTCCTAAAAGATCTAAAAATCTACCTTCCATGTGACCCTGCAATACCCCTACTGGAAATATACCCAGAAGAACTCAAATCACTCTATAAAAAAGATACTTAGCCGGGCTCAGTGGCTCAGCTTGTAATCCCGCGCCTTTGGGAGGCTGAGGTGAGTGGATTGCCTGAGCCCGCGGGTTCGAGACCCGCCTGGGCAGCGAGACCTCATCTCTACAATAAATCAAAAAATCAGCCGGGCGTGGTAGCGCATGCCTGTAATTCCGGCTACTTGGAAGGCTGAGGCGGAAGGATCGCTGGAGCCCAGCAGTTCGAGGCTGCGGTGGCTGGGAGCGGCCGCTGCACTCCAGTCTGGGTGACAGAGTGAGACTACAACTCAAAAAAAAAAAAAAAAAAGATACTTGCAGCCGGGCTCGGTGACTCAGCCTGTAATCCCGTGCCTTGGGAGGCTGAGGTGAGTGGATTGCCTGATCCCGCGGGTTCAAGACCCGCCTGGGCAACTTGGCGAGACCTCATCTCTACAATAAAAATCAAAAAAATCAGCCGGACCTGGTAGCGCATGCCTGTAATTCCGGCTGCTCGGAAGGCTGAGGCGGAAGGATCGCCGGAGCCCAGCAGGTCGAGGCTGTGGTGGTCGGGAGCGGCCACTGCACTCCAGTCTAGGCGACAGAGTGAGACTACAACTAAAAAAAAAAAAAAGATACTTGCACACGTGTATTTCTCACAGCATTGTTCACAGTAGCAAGAACATGGAGCCAACCGTGCTGCCCATCAAAAGAGGACTGGATTTTAAAAAGTGGTAAATATACACAATGGAATATTACACAGCCATAAAGGCCTTTGTTAGCCTTTGTCATAAAGAAGAACAAAATCATGAACTTCGCAGCAACCTGAATGGACTTAGAGTCTATAATTGAGTGATCTTTCACAGAAACAAACAACTGAGTATCACATGTTCTCACTCTAAGCGAACCTTGAACAATTATCGTAATACTATAAGAAAAGGATTGGCAGTAGTGGGAAACTGCTGGGAGGGGAGCAGGGAAGTGGGATTGGCAGTAGTGTGAGTCTGCCTGGGAAGAGGGGACACACCTCATCAACAAGGGTTGCCTGCATAATGAACATTTGTATACGTAACCCTGAATTGTACCCCATGTCTTTAAAATAAAAATAATAAAAGTTAAGAAAAATGTTGATTCTTCCAATCCATGAGCATGGAATATTTTACCATTTGTTTGTGCCATCTTTGATTTCTTTGAGCAGTATTCTGTAGTTTTTGTTGTAAAAGTCTTTTACTTCTCTGGTTAGGAAGATGCCAAGGTATTGCATTTTGTGTGTGTGCCTACTGTGAATGGGATTGTGCTTTTTATTTGGGTTTCTGTTTGTTTTTTATTGGAGTGTAGGAATGCAATGTCTTTTGCACTTTTATTTTATACACTGAGACTTTTATCAGTGCAAAGAGGTTTTTGACAGTTTATCTTGGGTTTGTGAAGTATACAATCATGTCATCTGCAAAGAGGGATAACTTTACTTCCTCTTTTCCTATTTGGATATCCCTGATTTCCTTCTCTTGTCTAATTGCTCTAGCTAGGACTTCCAATACTATGTTGAACAGGAGGAGTGAGAGTCGGCATCCTTGTCTTGTTCCAGTTTTCAGGGGAAATGGTTTTAATTTCTGTCTATTTAACAGTATATTGACTGTGGGTTTCTCATAGATGACTCTTACTATTTTGAGGTATGTTCCATCTATGCCTAGATGTTCAAGAGTTTTTATCAAGAAGGGGTACTGGATTTTATCGTAAGTTTTTTCTGCGTTTCATGATATAATTTTGTGGTTTTTGTTTTTATATCTGTTGATGTGTTTAATTACCTTTATGGTCCTGTGGATGTTGAACCAGCTCTGGATCCTGGGGATGAAGCCTACTTGGTTATGGTGGAAGATTTTTGAGCTGTATTGTTGGATCCAGTTTGCTAGAATCTCGTTGAGAATTTCAGCTTCTATGTCCATCAAGGATATCGGTCTGTAGTTCTCTTCGTTTGTTGGGTCTTTACCCAACTTGGCTATCAGTGTGATGTTAGCTTCATAAAATGACTTGGGGAGAGTTCTATCTTCCTCGATTGCATGGAATACTTTCAACAGTATTGGTATCAGCTTCTCCTTGTATGTGTTGTAGAATTTTGCTGGAAAGGCTTTTTTTTGTAGTAGTAGTAGTAGTTTTCTTATGACATAGTCAATTTCCTGGGTTGTTACTGGTCTATTTAGCATCTCTATTTCTTCTTGTTTCAACCTGGGGAGGTTGTATGAAGTCAAAAAGTCCTCCATTTCATTGAGATTTTTGAGTATTTTCTCATACAGGTGTACATAGTAAACTCTGATCATCTTTTGATTTTCTTCAGGAGCAGTTGTGACTTGATCTTTTGCACTTCTGATTGTGTTTATTTGGGCTTTTTCTCTCCTTTCTTAGTCAGTCTAGCCAGGGTCCACCAATCTTGTTTATCCTTTCAAAGAACCGGCTCTTTTTTTTGTTGATTTTTTGTATTATCTTTTTGTTTTCTATGTCCCAAATTTGGGCTTTTATTTTGGTGATCTGGATTCTTCTGCTGAGTTAGGGTTTTGGTGATCTTGCCTTTCTAGCTTCCTTAGGTGATTTGTTAAGCTGTTAACTTGTGATCTTTCCATTTTCTTCATATGTGTCCACAGAGATATGAATTCCCCTCTTAGGACTGATTTCATGGCATCCCACAGATTTTGGTAAGATGTTTCTTCCTTTTCATTTGTTTCAGGAATCTTTTAAATCTCTGTTTTGATTTCCATGTTGACCTAGGAGTTGTTTAGCATCATGCTATTTAGTGTCTATGTCTTTGTGGATTTGGGGGGAACTTTGTTGGTGTTGATATTTATTTTTCTTCCACTGTGTTCTGTGAAGGTGAATGGTAGTATTTCAATTTTATGAAATTTTTTTATGTTTAATTTATGGCCAAGGATATGGTCGATCTTAGAGTACATTCCATGTGGTGATGAATAGAATGTATATTCCATGATTGCTGAATGGAGTGTTCTGTAGGTGTCAATTAAGTCCATTTGGTCAAGCATCACGTTGAGGTTCCGGATCTCCTTGTTGATTTTTTTGTCTTGATGATCTGTCTAGGATTGTTAGTGGGGTATTTAAGTCCTCTGCTATGATGGTGTTAGAGTCAATATCCTTTTTTAGTTTACCTTGAAGCTTCTTTATGAAAGTCGGTGCTCCAATGTTGGGTGCATATATATTTAGGATGGATATTTCTTGTTGATGGATTGAACCTTGTATCATCACTCATTGACCTTCCATGTCTTTTTAAATTTTTAATAGCTTAAATGATATTTTGTCTGCTTAAATGATATTTTGTCTGTTATTAAGATCGCAACTCCTGTTTTCTTTTGTGTTCCATTCACCTGAAAATTTATTTTCCATCTTCTTACTTTGAGTCGGAGTGGATTTTATCCTTGTCATGAGGTTCTTATAGAGTTTGTTTTTGTTGCTGCTGTTTGTTTATTTATTTCTTTGTTGTCTTTCTTTTTATTTTGGGGTTGATTCATGTGTGTTTTCTGTCTTTTTCCTGCACTCTTAGGAAAGGAAAGGTTGTTCTTTTTTTCTTTCTTCTGTGTTTAACATGTTCTTAAGTATTTCTTGTAGAGATGGTCTGGAGGTGATGTAAACTCTTAGGTATTGAATGTCTGGGATTTTGATTCTCCATTGCTGATAGAATTTAGCTTAGCTGGGTATGTAATTCATGTTTGAAATTGGTAGCCGAGCTCAGTGGCTCAGCCTGTAATCCTGCACTTTGGGAGGCTGAGGAGATTGGATTGCCTAAGCCCGCGGGTTCGAGACCCACCTGGGCAACTTGGCGAACCTCATCTCTACAATAAATCAAAAAACATTAGCCGGGCATGGTAGCGCGTGCCTGTAGTTCCAGCTACTTGGAAGGTTGAGGCGGAAGGATCACTGGAGCCCAGCAGGTTGAGGCTGCGGTGGCTGGGAGCAGCCACTGTACTCCAGTCTGGGTAACAGAGTGAGATTCCAACACACATGCACATACACACAAAAAGAAATTGGTTAACTTTGAGAACTTTGAAGATTGGACTCTAATCTCTCCTAACCTGAAGTGTTTCTGTAGATAAATCTGTTGCTATTCTAATTGGTCTTCCCTGGTAGGTAGTCTGACCTTTCCTCATGACACCAAATCCCTCAAATGAGAGAGCCTGCTTCTCCCATGGTTCAAACAAAAGTCCTGGGTTGGGTCCAGTTAGACCTACTTGACCTGATTTGGGTCACATTCCTCTCCTTAAACCAGTCGCTGTGACCTGAGTGATGGAAATTACCAACTGGATTAGTCTCTGGATTTGAAAGTGGAGTGAACTTTCCAGAAAACACATGGACTGCAAGTGGGGAAGGGTAGCCCCAAAGAGAAGTTTTTGAGGGCTATTATCACAGGAAGGGGTAGTCAATGTATGTGTTGACATCTCATTGTTGCCTCCTTCAAGCTTGGAGACCTGTTCATGAGCTGGACTATGATGCTGCAGGGTAACTGATTATTTGAAATGTCTTCCCATCTTGAGCCAAAATCCACATCCCCATAAAAATGACACACTCATCCTTGGTTACACATAGAGAAACATGGAATGTGTTTGCCCCCTAAATGTTCACTTGTTAATATATACTAGAGCTATTTATCTATTTTCGACTATTCAAGGCTTAGGGATCCAGAGGTGGACAAGAGATGAAGTACTCGTTATTGGAGCAGTTGTACCCAAGGGACAAGAGACACAGTATAAACAAGCAAAGACTAAAATAAGCAATAAAATTATAACCATTGGCTGTGTTTCCAATTTGCATGTTTCCTATAT
This sequence comes from Carlito syrichta, assembly GCF_000164805.1. Classification (NCBI taxonomy): domain Eukaryota; kingdom Metazoa; phylum Chordata; class Mammalia; order Primates; family Tarsiidae; genus Carlito; species Carlito syrichta. The sequence goes on along the minus strand of NW_007067390.1, from coordinate 8,517 downwards.
TGTATAGCCTCATCTTGGGCTCCTCCACATAGACAGGGTCCAGCATGTAACCTAAGTCATCCAGTCAGATGCTTACTCTCTCTGGGACTTGAGCAAGTGCCATAAATGTGGAAGGAATATTGGGAGACATTGGTGACATTCACAGCAGGCATTTCCTGTATCCTACTCATGCCTGCATATCCCTTAGTTTCTACCCAATCTCTAACACTAAAACTCATTTATGTAAGCAAGATTCTTTTTCAATTAATATCACTTTGGCTTAAGAGATCCAGTGGTAGTTTCTGCTAGTTGATATCCAATTCCCTGACCAGTACAATGCAAATTATTTCCTACATGAGTCTCCTCTTGTCTAGAACATACTGTGTTAGTATCTTCAGCCTTTTCTTAAATCGGTTGGTTTCCAGATTATTCTCCATCTCACTATCTGGGCATTGTAACATGAATATAACTCAGAAATAGCCCCCACACTTTCTCTAGAAATGGGAGAAAGATGTGAACACAAAATTTTAAATATATCTGATTTTCCTATTATTTGTTCCAGAACATATTATAAGATAGATCATTTGCACCATGCAGGCAATAGGTCTTCATATTTTACATTTTAAAAATTGTTATTTTCATCAAATTATACTCAGAGATTTTATTACATGCCTGAAGGGGCATGAAGAAATGGGTGGAAAGCCTCTCTGAGGACAACATCAAGTTTAAAATTTTTCCTTGTATTTATCAGAACAGAAATCAACATGTAATATTTGTGTTTTCACTCTACTTATCTCCTAAAACATGTTTGTGTGGTTTGGAGAAATTAGACACAAAAAAATTTATTGGCTCACATTCCTGAGAGTTGAGCAGTTCAAGCCTTGAGGGATAGAAACTCAGCAACCTCCTTGGCGACACTGTCTCTTGAATTCAGGTTTTGCAGATGATGCTCATCTGCCTGGGACATTGTCCCTAGCCCAACCTGTCCCCTGCTAGGCTGACTCATCCTGCCATTTCTGGCTCAGGGACCTTTCTCTGTCATCCTAGACTAGCTTCAATACCCTCAACACCATGCCTTTCCCCTTCAAGATGATTTTCTCAGTATCCATCCTTACTTCTTGCCATGAGGTTAAGGAGAGTGTTGGTCACTTCCAAATCCCCAACATCTAGGTATGTTTCAGGCATGTAGCAGGCTCTCAAAACCTAGTGCACTGAGTTGAGCTCGTAGAGAAAGATGCAAGGAAGAAGAAAATCCACAGATGACAGAAGGCTCTGGTCTGTATATGCTCCAGGAGAAATAGTCAAGGAGGCCAGATTGGAAGGCCCCAGTTTTCCACTGCAAGCCCACCCTGCTTCGAGAGCAACTTGCTCTGCTTCAGGTCCTTAGGCTTCCATCCTTTACTGTCCCTCTCCATGGGGACCAACTCCCCACCAGGCTTTCACTGTGATACTGAGAAAGGCCCAGACCTACGGGTTCACAGCCAAGCTCTTTCATTAACCAGGCACATGGCCTTGGGGAGGCCACATAGCTTCTGTGAGCTTCAATTCACTTACCTGTCAAAAAGGCAGATTGCACAAAAGGACCTCAAATGTTCCTTCCACTTCAAAACCCAGCCGTCTAATTAGGATAGAGTTGTGGCAGAATTTTCCATTAAACCCTAATCTATGTAATGAAAATAAAACCAAGCACTGCAACTCTCAAAAGGGAGCATTGTTTTTTTTTTCCCTATTCTAGCTTGTCAATTATGATGGCAGAGGGCTGCACCATGCCCTTTTGGGTTTGAATAATTGCTGATTGTGTTGGTACGTTTTCTGTTTCTCCCTCGTTTCTTTTTTTTTTGAGTTGGAGTCTCACTCTGTCACCCAGACTGGAGTGCAGTGGCCGCCTCCGGCCACCGCAGCCTCGACCTGCTGGGCTCCAGCAATCCTTCAGCCTCAGCCTTCCAAGTAGCCGGAACTGCAGGTGCGCGTTACTACACCCGGCTAATTTTTTATTTATTGTAGAGATGAGGTCTCACCAAATTGCCCAGGCGGGTCTCGAACCCGCAGGATCAGGTAATCCACTCACCTCGGCCTCCCAAAGCACTGGGATTACAGGCTGAGCCACAGAGCCCAGCCTCCTTCGTTTCTCATTACTGATCAAAAACGCAGGTTGGACCATGCATATGTAATAAACATTTGTGTTTTTTGGAAAGAAACTGTAATGATTTTTAAACATCTTCTTTATAACTTTAAAACATCTCCTAGATTTTCATTTTATTCAATATAAATTGCTTCCTCAAAAAACTGCCCATGTGTTTACCAGGTGGGTTTATGAAGACCAAATAATCATATAAACATTTTCTCTTCTGCAGAACTCCAAAAGAGATTTGAGAAGACCCTGTAAAAAAAGAGATGGCAAGACCATTATTAAAAGAAAAAAACAGCCGGGCTCGGTGGCTCAGCCTGTAATCCCGCGCCTTTGGGAGGCTGGGGTGAGTG
>NW_007067390.1:3888-5858 GCF_000164805.1 Carlito syrichta | reverse complement strand
GCGGTGGCCGGGATCGGCCCCTGCACTCCAGTCTGGGCGCCAGAGTGAGACTCCAACAAAAAAAAAAAAAAAAAAAAAAGAAAAAAGCAATCTGGAGAAGTCAGTCACTAATCAAAAAATAAATTATAATACCAAAATTTTACTCTAAAACACTACTGAGGTACATTTTTTGTTTGTTTATTTGTTTATGTCTTTTGTTTGTTTGTTTAGTCGGAGTCTCACTCTGTTGGCCAGGTTGAAGTGCATTTGCACATTGGCATGATCACGGTTCATCGCAGACCTCAACCTCCTGGGCTCAGGCTATCCTTCCAGCTCAGCCTCCCGAGTAGGTGGGACTACAGGCATGCACCACTATGACCAACCAATTTTTTTTTTTTTTTGTAGAGATAAGGTCTCGCTGGTCTCAAACTCCTGGGATCAAGAAATTCTCTTGTCTTGGGCTCACAAAGTGCTAAGATTACAGGCATAAGTCACTGTGCCAAGCCAAGATATATTCTAAAACACTTTATAAGGTTATAATCATTTTCAAGGACTAACCCTCTATTCCAAGTGAGGTTTTGGAAATTAATTCACACAGCTACATGGGTCACTAATGTTTCTCATCCCATGCATCGAAAGCAAGAGATGGGACCAAAACCTCAAATTACAGGCTATAACAAAAAAGCCATAGGAAAATCACATCAGGACTGAAACATTTTAAAACACCCACCAGTATTTTAAAAAATTTATATGAATGTATAATAACATTCATACAGAAAAGTACAAAAATGGTAAGTAAAGTATACAGCTTGATACATTTTTACAAAAAGAACACCCGCTGTCAAAAACATCCACAGCAAGCAACAGTACACTGCTAGTGTCCCAAGCCACCTGTTGTACCTTGTTCCAGACACTACCCTCTGCTAGGGGACTCCTGAACAAGGTGACAGAGGAAAAAGCACATCTAAGCTGAGAATGGCAGAATGAGTGGAATTTAGACAGGGAAGAACAGGGGACAGGTGCATGTGTGGTGGGGGGGATAATGTTCCAAAGAGATGGAACACTGAGTGCAAAGCCTGACTCCAACAATGTGAGTTAAGTTTGCCTGTTTTAGGCATATAGATCAATGGAATCGAATTGAGATTCCAGAAGCAAAACCTCAATTTCTCAACCAACTCATCTTCGACAAAGCCTCCACCACCTACCACTGGGGAGAGGAGAACCTATTCAGTAAATGGTGCTGGGAACACTGGCTGACCACATGCAGAAGATTGAAACAGGACCCCTATCTATCCCCATACACAAAAATTAACTCTAAATGGATCAGAGACCGAAAAACCTCAAACCATAAGAACCTTACAAAATGAAGGACGTATCCTCATGGAAACTGGAACTGGCATCCAATTCCTGAACAAAACCCGAAACCCACAGGCCATAAGAGAGAAGATAGACAAGTGGGACCTTATTAAACTGACAAGCTTCTGCAAAGCCAAAGAAACCATCAAGAGAGCAGGGAGACAGCCTACAGACTGGGAAAAAGTATTTGCCAACTCCAGGTCTGACAAAGGCTTAACATCCTGGGTCTACAAGGAACTCAAACGTGCTGAAAAGAAAAAAACAAACAACCCCATTATAAAATGGGCAAAAGATATGAACAGACACTTCTCAAAGGAAGATCTCCAAGCAGCCAACAAACACATGAAGAAATGCTCAACCTCACTAATCATCAGGGTGATGCAAATCAAAACCACACTGAGATACCACCTAACTCCAGAATGGCAATAATCAACAACTCAAAAAATAACAGCTGCTAGAGAGGGTGTGGTGAAAAGGGAACACTTCTACACTGTTGGTGGGAGTGTAAACTAGTGCAACCTCTGTGTTAAGCAGTGTGGCGATTCCTAAAAGCTCTAAAAATCGACCTTCCATACGACCCCACAATCCCCCTACTGGGAATATACCCTGAAGACCTCAAATCACTCTATAAAAAA
>NW_007067390.1:0-3554 GCF_000164805.1 Carlito syrichta | reverse complement strand
TAACCCTTAACTGTACCCCACAAAATCATAATAAAAAATATTGATTAAAAAAAAAAGTTTGCCTGTTTTTGCATTTTACACAAATGAGATCACGTGGTATGAACTCATTTGTGTCTGGCTTCTTTTACTCAACATTTTGTCCATAGCTGTCAATCATTCATTCCCATTGCTAGTTTCTGGTGTGTGAATACACCTCAATTTGCTTATTTACTCTGTTGTGGACATTTGGGTCATCTTCAGTTTGGGATTATTACAAATGGAGCTCCCCCATCAGTTATTTTTGCCGGAGGGTTAGATATGGCATGTCATATGGGTCATTTGCCCTGTAGTTCCAAAGATGAGAGAATCAATGGCTTAAAACCAGTAACAAAGCAGTGATTGTCAAGTGATAGTGAGCAGCAAAACCACCGGAGGGCTTGTTGGAGCACAGACTGCTGAGTTTCACCTGAAGAGTATCTGACTCCATAGGTCTGCAGCAAGGCCTGAGCATTTGCATTTCTAGCAAAGTTTCCCCAGGGATGCTGAAGCTGCCTATGCAGGTACCACACTTGGAGAACCCCTGAACCAGAGAGATTTGTAAAGCATTGCCTCTGTAGGACAAACTACTATCCAAATCATATCAACTATGATGATTGGCACAGGTAGCCTCCAGAAATCTCTAACGCCCAGACTCTTTTCAAAACTTTGCCAACTTTGTAGAGCTCTTTCGCAGAAATTTATTTCTGCCTTTCATTGAGGAAGGAGATCATTCAGGCTGCAAGAAACAGAGACCTCTCTCAGGTTCCCTGAGGTGACTCAACTTTTATAAGGAGAAACTGGGAGCAAAGAAACCTGGAAAATGATATGAGCCACTCAGCCTGGCCTCATGCTGTAGTGCTTGCCAAACTTAATGAGTAAATGACTCCCCGGGGATCTGTTAAAAATGGAGATCTTGAGTCAGGAAGTGGAAGGCATGGACCACTACTCTGCATTTCTAACAAGCTCCCAGGTGATGCTAATGCTGCAGATCCACAGACCACATGGAGTAACAAGGTTGTGAAGAAGGGAGCATCCTTCATCCCTGTTGTAGATACTATAGCAGTGCTGGGTTTCTGTTGGCAGCATTGAGGATCCTATGGCAACCCAGGAAGTCTTCCAAGCTCAGATGCAACACCTGCATCTGTGCTTGTTTCTATAGCTCCCCACCCCCCACTCCCTCACCACTGCCTTTTCTGCCCCATGCTTCACATCACTGAGGGCTTCCCCTGCTTTGCGCTTTTGCTCACTGCCTTCTCTCCACTTTTGTGTCTACTGATTTTGTATGATATTTGCATTCAAATTCTCCCATAGAAAAGATCTGATTGAGTCAGAATATTATATTTTCTGTATAAGATGTTTGTGTTAGGCAGAGTTCTTGCACTTAAAAGTCCAGGTCATATATATTTGTAAGTTAGGTGCCAATCATTGGCTTCATTAGTTATAGTCTGAGAAACAGGGAGCTGGGGTACAAGAATGACGACCTGTGTCAGTGGTTCACAGCTTTGGCTGGACATTAGAATGAACTGTGGGTATTTTTTAATAACCCAGTCCAAGGCTGAAACCATGGAAATTCCCATTCTATTAGTCTAGGAGGAGGCCCAGGCATCAGTATTTTCTATAAGCTTTTTGGGTATTTCTAAATAATAGCCATTGTTGAGAGTCACTGACTGTATTGGGTTCCTGAGATGACTGTAACAAAGTACCACAAACTAGATGACTTGAAACAGCAGAAATTTATTCTCTGTTGCTACTAACAGAGAGTAACTAACTCTGTTAGTTCTGGAGACTAGAAGTCCAAAATCAAGGTATTGACAGGGATGTGCCCTCGCCAAAGCCTCTAGAGGAGGATTCTTCCTTGCCTTATCTGGTTTCTGATAGCTCCAGGCATTCCTTAGCTTGTAGCAGCATAATTCAAATCTCATCTTTCTCTTCACATGGCATCTACCCTCTGTGTGAGTGTCTGAGTCCAAATTTCCATCCTCGTATAAGAACACCAGTCATGTGGCATTAAGACCCACTCTAATTGTCTCATCTTAGCTTGATTACATCTGCAAGTACCCTACTTTCAAGTAAGATCACATTCACAGATACCAGGTGTTGGAACTTCCACATATTATTTGGAGAGACACATATCCTTGGGGAGACCCACTGGCCTTTATGCAGGAAGCTTTCAGAAAGGGGTTGTGGCTTAAGCAGTTATGCTAAGAGTGTTTTGAAGGGGGTAATATAGGTGACCATCACCTTGCATGACCCTCCCACAAGTCCTTCTCACATTCCCTCCCACCTACCCCAAAATGAAGCCATCTTGGAAATCAGTAGTCCCAGTTTTCCTGGCCAAGTTTGAAAAAACCACTCATTCCACCCATCCCAACCTCAACACTCAGGAAAATAAAACTCATAATCTTGGCACTTACATTTGGAAGGGGATCACCCCTACCACCCTAATTTATCTCAGACCTATTTACAAAATTGCAAAGAGAGCATATTTTGCTATCATATAATTAGCATGACATACTTTGTAAGAAAATCACAACTCTTTGTAATACCAGAAAAAGTAGATCAAGCCAAAATAAAATTTTTATGACCAGAGAAACCTGGTTTGTCAGACTTATTCCATAAATAATGGAGTTTTACAATTTTGTGGGAATTATGTGCTACCCACACTAAAACAAAGACATGATGTGGGCAGATTCTTCATATATCACTGACACTTTGGCACACTGACATTTAAAGCGTTTGTAAATTATCTGGAAAGTGCAGGAATGTTCTGATATTCCCTGAGGACTGTGTGAATAGTACTTCATGTGTAACTACAGTCACTACCCTCCACTTTTAAGTAATCAGTTATGTAAGTAGTGGCCCAAAGCTGATTCCAAAAGCCTCAATGTGATTTTGGTTTAGAGTTGATTGGGCCACAAGCGTAACCAGTTGCCATGAAATCAGCACTTACAGGACAAAAGCAAGTTTTAACTGTGACTGTGGACAAACAACGTACTCTAAATGTTTAGTAGTTGCTAAGCAGTCTGGTCCCACGTACACCATCATTGCCTTTTGGGAGACCTTTTAACATGGTGGTCATCCGAGCACACCCAGACAAATCCCAGCTTAGCTATTCACTAACCGCGTGCCCTTGAGCACATCACCCACTGCCTCTGAGTCTTGGTGTCCTCAGCCAGAAAACAGGACTCATACTGCCTTTCTCACAGTGCTGTTTTGACTATAAACTGAAACAATAAATTAAAGCGCTTAGCAGTGACTGCCAACACAATACACACTTAATAAGTATTAGCTATACTTATGGACTGTTTGTATTCCTACCCCACCCAAATCCATATGTTGAAATGCAAACCTCCAATGTGATGGTATTAAAAGGTGAGGCCTTTGAGAGGTAATTACAACATGAGAGTGGAATCCTCATGAATAAGATTAATGTCCTTTAAAGAAAAGACACTTATAAGAAAAGACCTAGTCGGGCTCGGGTGGCTCAGCCTGTAATCCCGCGCCTTTGGGAGGCTGAGGTGAGTGAATTGCCTGAG
>NW_007067389.1:206050-241001 GCF_000164805.1 Carlito syrichta | reverse complement strand
CTGTCTATTCAGCAGTTTGCAGTCTTGGTCCGTTCAGAGAATCTCACCAGTTCACCTATGCCGTTGCCATCTTGCCCCGTCTCTCAAACCCTTTTTTATACTGAGAGAGATAAAGTAAGAGTGGTAAAATGTTAATGTTTGAGGGATATGCATGAAAGTGCATGAGAATTCTTACTATTCTTATGACCTTTCGAGTCTCAGATTATTTCAAAATAAGAAGTCGAGCAACGTGACAAAGAAGCATATGAAAATATATTTAATATCAAAAATTATTAGGTAACTGTAAATCAAAACCACAAGTAAATGCCACTTCATATCCTTTAGGAGGATGATAGTCAAAATTCAGACAATATCAAGTACTGACAAGGCTGTGGAGAAATTGGAACTCTAATGCACTGCTAAAGGAGTGCTGCAACACAGAGAACCTCAGGAACATTATGCTCAGTAAATGACGCATTAAAAAAAAAATCACCTATTGTATTATTTGAATTACATAAAAATTTTAGAAAAAACAAATCTATATAACAGAAAGCACTTAGTTTATGTGTGGGACCCTGGGCACTTACTGAGGTGATCGAAACATTCTCAAACTGGATTGCAGTGATGGTTATATGATTCTATAAATTCTCTAAAAAGCATTTATTTGAATGCATCTAATGAGGTATTGTCAGGCAAATAAATAATACCTCAGTAAAGCTAAATTGTTAAAAACAAACTTTGACATCTCCCCCGGAAAGAGAAAAAAACTAAGAGTCAGTAAATGCCTGAATAAATACTATTTTAAATTTGATTCCATCTGAAATATAGTTTTATAAAACTGAAAAAAAAAAAAAAGAAGTTGAGAAACCCATAACATCCGGATTTGCCACATATTTGGCACAGGCTAACACTTTAGTGCATTACCTCCTCACCTTACAGGTGAGGAAACTGAGACCCAGGAAGGCCAGGGGACATGCCCAAAGTCATGTAACTAGTAAAGGTATGGCTGGATTTGATTTCAAGCTGTCTGCCAAGTTGTCTCAGTCTCTGGAGCAGTATTCTATGCATATCCCCCAAGCTGGCTGGAAAGGTTTACACCTTTCCTTCTCCTCACACCCAAGAAGGTACACAGGTGGCTGTCCACGAGCCCAAACACACCCTTAGCTCCCTGAACGCTCTTCAGTCTGCCTGCCTCTTCTCCAAGCCTCTGATGCATGGGAGAGCACTCCAGAATGTCCATGCTCCAGTAAGGCCCCTTCACCCTTGTCATTCCAGAAGCTTGTATGTGCAGAGGGGTGAGAGGGTGGTTGGGGAGAAGCCCTGTGCAAAGGGCTCAGTGTCACCCCCCACCTGTTTCAAGAGGACCATAAAACATCCTCAGCATGGGAGTGGTGGAAGGAAAGTTTATATTTTGAATAACTGTGTCAGAAAGCCCAGAAGAACAGTCACCCATTGTCCTGAATATTCCAGAGTTGATTTTGCCTTAGCAGGCCTGATTTTTATTCTGATTTCATGTGATGGGGCATAAATATGTAAAAGCAGTAGTTATTAAAATACGTGTATTTAATCTCAATTATGTTCTCATATTATGAAAAAATACAGATCATGACACACTATTTGAGAAACTGAAAATATAAGAAAGAAAAAAATGGTATATTTTCTTTCAATCTTGTCTGTCCAGATATATTTTTAACAAAATTTAGATGGTAATGAACAATTTTGTATCTTACTTTTTTCACATTTGAGACTTCAAATATGTCGCATTCTGTTAAATACTTTTGAAGTATATTAAGGACTGCATAATATTCCATCCTAGAGATAGACAATAAGAGTGATAATAGCACGCATATTACCCATCCCCAATTATTGAATGCCTATTGTGCCTGATTTTCAATATTATAAATTACTATTAGATTAATATCCTGAAATGCAAATATTTATCATCTATCATGTTTAAATATTAAAACATTTCTAAAATAATTAAATATTTAATTTTAGAAATTAAAAATTTAATTAATTCACTCTTCATGCTCAGCAGTGACCTGGGCTTTCTGGAAATGAAGAAAGAGCACCTGCCACAGAGAAAATAGACTTATGGCAGCATTAGGCCTGTCTGTCCTCCCACCCTTCCTTCCTTCCCCCTTCCTTCCTTTCCTTCCTCCCTTCCTTCCTTGCTTCATTCTTCCCTTCCTTCCTTTCTTCCTTCCTTCCCCCTCCCTCCCTTCTTACTTCCCTCCTTCCTTCCTTGCTTCTTTCCTTCCCCACTTCCTTTTTTCCCTTCTTCCTTTCCCTTTCCCTCCTTCCTTCCTTCATTCTTCCCCCTCTCTTCCTTTTTCCTTCCTTCCTTCACCTTCCTTCCCCATTTCCTTCCTTTCCCCTCCCTACCTTTCCTCCTTTCCCCCCTTTCTTCCCTCCTTCTTTCCTTCCTTTCCCCTTTTTCCTTCCCTCCCTTCTTCTTTTCTTCCTTCCTTTCTTTCTTCTCCCCTTCCTTCCTTTTCTCTCCTTTCTTCCTTTCCCTTTCCCCTTCTTTGCTTTCTTTCTTCTTTTCCCCTTCCTTCCTTCTTACTTTTTTCTTTACTTCCCCACTTCCTTCCTTCTTTTCCTTCCTTTCTTTCCTTCCTTCCTTTCCCCCTCCTTCCCTTCCTTCCTTCCTCCATCTCTCCCTCCTTCTTCCTTGAAAAAGAAATAGCTGGAATGTAAGAACATACATCCTGACTGGTTTTAGTATGTGGACTTTTTTCATCACAAAAGAAAACCTGAGAAAATGATTCTTATTTCCATTTTTGTTTCTTTCAGGAAATCAATAAAACTATACAAAAAATAATGCTTTGGTGGTCAGAATTCAGGAGGACAATCCTTATTCTCCAGAGCTCGGATGTGGGTCCTCAACTGTTCAGTGGCATCTGTAGATCTGTCATTGGGAGATGACTGCATCACCAGGACAGTAGCTTCAGTCATGGTGGCCACAACATGGTGAGGGCTCCACCGTGGCCTCACTGCAGCCAGTTATTGACCTAATGGAAGTTGGAGGTGACAGCAGAGGTGACAGTCAGGGATGGCAGAAAAGTGGGAGTTTCAGAGAGGTTTTGCATATCTTAAGCGGTGTGTCCCCAAGCAGCTGGACCACTGCAGTTGGCTTGGAAAAGCCTAAGTGGGGAGCCGTGGACCTCCCCTACCTTGGGACCTGCCCTGGCAGCTCTGCTCCTCATCCACGCCGCAGCACAAACTCTGTTTGCCTCCACTGGCCCTGACCTCCTATCTTTTCAGACACAGAAAAATGTTTCACTTCAGCTTTTGCAATGCAAATACATTTTTCAAGGCCATTTTCAACTCAGAAAAGATGCAAATGCTGTGATGATCCTCCTTTCTGAAGGGGTTCTCTGCAGGACAGGTGGGACAGGCCATTCAGCTTGGGCACAGGGAGCTGGACAGGGTGGCTTGGCTTCAGCCCTTGTCCTTTTCTCTTCCTGGTTTCCCTCCACGAGTCTCTCCACATCTCCCTCCTCCTCAGGCCCTGGAGTTCTATCCAGACCTCAGCAGCTTCCAGGGGGATCGGCTGTATTTTCCAAGCTGCTGGCAGTTTCAGATTTCCTCTTCACAGAAAGAATAAAATGCTTCTGATGTGCTGGAGGATCAGAGGGAAGGGCGAGGCCTCCATCTGAGAGTCCACATTCAATGCCCACGAGCCTCAGGCTCAGATGTGCTCAGCCTTCCAAAAGCCCCCAATGCTTATGCATTCTGGTCCCTCATGCCATCGCACCCTGACAGAGGGCATTTCACACCACTTGATGCTGCCTCAGTGACTCCCTTCACACCGCCAATGTTGCCTGTCTGAGATGCTCCCCATCCCTCAGTGACTCCCTTCACACTGCCCAATGCTTCCTTCTTCAAGGTGCTCCCCGTCCCTCAGTGACTGTCTTCACACCACCCACTGCCACCTGTCTCGAGAAGCTCCCAATCCCTCAGTGACTCCCTTCACACTGCCAATGCTGTCTGTCTGAGGTGCTCCCCATGCCTCAGCGACTCTCTTCACACCATCTGATGCCACCTGTCTTAAGATGCTCCCAGTCCCTCAGCGACTCCCTTCACAGCACTTGATGCTGGCCTATCTCAAGGTGCTCCCTGTGCCTCAGGGGCTCCCTTCACACTGTCCAATGCTGCCTGTCTCAAGGTGTTGCCCATGCATTCAGCAGAGGCTGCAGTCTTGGCTTTCTCAGTGTGTGTCACTGCCAGCCCCACACTATGGCTATTTGGTCCACAGTACATGGCCTGGAGGCAGGGAGCAGTCTTTACCATCTCTTATCCAGGCCAGGCCAGGGCAGGCACACAGTGGGTGTTGTGATTGTAAAAGGCACTGGACAAAGCTCAAAAGCTAAGAATGCATTTACACTCTTGAATGGTTGGAAAGAATTGAAAGAATGATGTTTCATGACACGTGAACATTATATACAATTCAAATTTCCATGTCCATAAATGATGCTTAATAAAACACAGCCACCCACATGAGTTCACATGCTGTCTCCTGTGGTGTCTACACTGGGCAGAGTTGAATGGTTTTCAGCAGTGATTGTGTGACCTGAAATAGTTATCACCTGTCACTCAACAGAAAAGTCTGCTGACCCCTGTCCTGGAAGCTGGGGTCTTTCAGATGGGAATATCTGTCTTGCTCTTCCAAATCATAAGTTGTCCTGGGGCACTAATAACTTCTCTCTCACTTTTTAATTATTTTTAAGGCTATTTATTCATTTGAAATCTTCTGGCAATGACCCTTGGTATGATCTACCAATAGTACTCAGTTCCCACCAACCAATTAAGTACCTGTATGTGCAGTGAGAGGCAGGCTCTCTATAGACATGGTAAGGAACAGGATACACACAGGTCTGCCCTGTGGTGCTAATTCTAATTTGGGGGGAAAAAATCAAGCAATTCATGACAAAAGTCTGATCGTTTTTTCCATAGAGGAGTTAGAAGGTGCTCAGAGAACAGAGTGCAGCAATACCTTACCTTGTGTTGGTGGCATCAGGCAGGGTTTTCCAGAGGAGGTGACATTTCCAGTGAGATCTGAAGGACAAGTAGGTATCATATCAGTCAAGAGCGGGGCAACATTTACATGGAAACAAATGTCTATTTTAAGTTTCTGTTATTTGAGGGTCTTTGGTACATACATCAAACCTATATCATAATTAATGCATTATTCAAGCCAGAATTACACAACCTCTTCTTCCTGTAGCACTGGAAGTCAGCACCACTGTGTGGGTGGGCTTGGGGACAAGTTGGAGGTTCCAAGGGGAGAGGATTAGGAGTTGCTGACTGTGTCTTTCTGGGGAGGCTTTTGTCTGTTGGCCACTGGATGTCTTTTTTTTTTTTTGAGTCAGAGTCTCACTCTGTCACCCAGGCTAGAGTGCACTGGCATGCTCATGGCCACCTCAGCCTCAACCTGCTGAGTTTAAATGATATTTCTACTTCAGCCTTCCAAGTAGCTGGAACTACAGGTGTGTGCCACCACAACCAGCTAATTTTTTTGATTTATTGTAGAGACGAGGGCTCTCCATGTTGCCCAGGCTGGTCTCGAACCCATAGGCTCAGGCAATCCTCTCACCTCCGCCTTCCAAAATACTGAGATTACAGGTGTGAGCCACTGCGCCTGACAGGATATCTCTTTTTAAAAGCAGTCCCTGGTTGATTTCTCCCTTATCAAAGCCCCCCTAAGATAGAGCCTGCTGATTCTCAGTGTGCATCACAAGCACTTTGGGCACTTTATTTTATTTTTTAAATGTTATTTTAGATGCAGGGGGTACATGTGCAAGTGTGTTACGTGGGAATCTTGCATAATGTTGAGGTTTGGGCTTCTACTGACCCCATCACCTAGGTGAGCATGGTATCTGATGGGTGTTTTCTCTACCCTTGCCTCCCTCTACCCCCCTCACTGGGAGTCCCCAGTGTCTGTTATGCCCACGTGTACCTTGTGTTTGACTCTCACTTATAAGTGAGATCATGTGGTATTTGGTTTTCTGTTTCTGTGTTAACTAACTTAGAATAATGGCCTCCAGCTGCATCCATGTTGCTGTTTACATGACATGATTTCACTCTTCTTTATGTCTGTGTAGTATTCCACGGTGTATGCGGGCTACATTGTCCTTATCCAGTTCACTGTTGATGGACACCCAGATTGGTTCCATGTTTATGCCATTGAGAATAGTGCTGCAATGCACATATGAGTGCTGGTGTCTTTTTGGTAGAATGATTTATGCTCCTTTAGGAATATACCCCATAGTGAGATTGCTAGGTTGAGTAGTAAATCTATTTTTAGCTTTTTGGGAAATTTCCAAACTGCTTTCCAGAGGAGCTGAACTGGTTTACATTCCCACCAGTATGAGCATTCTCTTTTCTCTGCAACCTCACCAACATCTGTTGTTTTTTGACTTTTAAGTAATAGCCATTCTGACCCTTGTAAGGTAGGATCTCAATGTGGTTTTGATTTGTACTTCTCTGGTGATTAGTAATGCTGAGCACTTTTTCATATGCCATTTAGCCACTTGTTTGTCTTCTGTTCATGTCCTTTGCCTACTTTTAAAAGTTTTTTTTTCTGTCAATTTGTTTAGTCTCCTTATAGATTCTGGATATTAGTCCTTTGTCAGATGCATAGTTTTCAAATAATTTTTCCCATTTTGTAGGTTATCTGCTTACTCTGTTTGTGATTTTTTTTTTTCTGTGCCAAGGAAGTGCTTTAGTTTAATTAGGTCCCATTTATCAATTTTTGTTTTTGCTGCATTTGCTTTTGAGGTCTTTAGGACATCATAAATTCATTTCTAGGTCGATATCCAGGAGAGAGTTTTCTAGACTTTCTCCTGGGGTTTTTATAGTTTGAGCTCTTATGTTTACATCTTTAATCCATTTTGAGTTAATTTTTTGTATATGGTAAGAGAAAGGGGGTCCAACTTCATTCTTCTGCATATGTTTAGACGGTTTTCTCAGCACCATTCATTGAATGGGTTGACCTTTCCCTAATGTTTATTTTTGTTAACTTTGTCAAATATGAGTTGTTTGTAGATGAGCAGTCATTCCTGTGTTCTCTACTCTGTCCCATTGGTCTATGTGTCTATTTTTGCAGCAGTATCATGCTGTTTTGGTGACTGTAGCCTTGTAGTGAAGTTTGAAATCAGGTAAATGATGCCTCTGGCTTTGCTCTTTTTGCTTAGGATTGCTTTGTCTATTGGGGCTCTTTTTTGCTTTCATACGAATTTAAGTATTGTGTTTTTTCTAGATCTGTGAAAAATAGTGCTGGCAGTTTGATAGAAATTGAATTGAATCTGTAGATTGCTTTGGTAGTATGAACATTTTAATGATATTGACTTTTTCAATTCCATGAGCATGGGATGTTCTTTCATTTGTTTGTGTCGTTTTTTATTTCTTTCAGCAGTGTTTTATAGCTCTGGTTGTAGAGATCTTTCACCTCCTTGGTTAGATGTATTTCTGGGTATTGTATTTGTGTGTGTGTGTGTGTGTGTGTATTGTATTTGTGTGTGTGTGTGTGTGTGTGTGTATTGTATTTATTGTATTTGTGTGTGTGTGTGTGTGTGTGTGTGTGTGCGCGCGCACGCGCGCACATAATTGTAAATGTAGGCCACAATACCTAAAAATGGAAACAAAGGACTTTTATGTCATGATGTCCCTGCCCTTCTTCAGCCACGTCCCTCTCTGTGAGCCTAGCCTTTACTCTGAAGGACTGTCTTGACCCTTGAGCTCCTTCAGAAAACTCTCCTCTGTTCCCTGGCCTTGAGTGGGGTCCCACCTAATGGCACCAGTCTGGTGGGAAACTTCTTGCCACTTTTGTTTTTAAGGCGGAAGAATTGTCTCTGAGGTTTGGTAGGTATGTTCCAAGAAGACATGAAGAGGACTTAGTTCTGGCATCTTTTTGGACATCTATCATCTAACTTCCCGGTACTTAGATAACTTAGACATCACTGCTTACCTATAAAACTAGGACAACTCAACATCTTAGGAAAATAACATTAACTTTGTGAATAACTTCCTACAGGACTAAATGCCAGGTATTATTTTCACTTTAAAAGTCAGTGACAGCCTGTGCTAAGAATGAAGATGTGGTTTTCCTGCCAGTGATTGATTATTCACTCTTAAATACTTATTTTGTCATGTAGAGGAGTCATGGACATATGAGAAGCCTGCCCAGTGAATTACTCAGTGTGCCAGTGAATATATTTTCATTAACTGGAGCAACCACTGATTCATATAAATCAATGATGAGATAAAGTAATGTTGGAATAATTGATCAGCTATAGATATGTCCATGGCATAATGAAACCTCTTACACAGGCCTCCAGGATGGGTTCAATTTATAATCATAAGTGAGAAACTGCACAGTGAACATTAGTCATTTCTGGTTGTCCAGCATCCAAACACCCTTTGTATCTAGGTGAATCCAAGACCAGTGAAGGTTGGGGTCTTGCTTCCCACTCTGGAAGGTACAGAGGAACAAGTCATCTCTCTCCAGATCCCTTGAACCTGAGTGTGGACAGTTGACCAAAGCTCTGTCAATCAGATGCTCTTTCCTGGACCTTCAGGAAGTGACACCAAGGCCAGAGATCATCGAGACCACTTGGAGTGCTGAATGGAACTCAGCCTGCTGTGGATGGTGACATGTGCAGGGCCGACGATGTTAGGGCCAGCACCCTGAGGACAGCAGTAGAAGCCTGACTGTCCCGTGAACCCCAGGTTCCTGTTTCCAAGGCAAATTCTCCTATCTTCCTGACATTTTTTGAGATACCCAGTATCGTTCCAATGAATTTCTTTTCTGTATATGTTAGCCAGTGTTGGTTTCATTATTATTTGCAAAACCACTACCTGTTTCATACACTGTGTGAGAATAAGAGATATGGTATTTTGTAAAAGAAAACTTTATTCTATATGTGGTCCAATTCTAGGCCAGGAAGAATTAATTTAAAAATTGCAGTAACTTTAAGGGTCCAACTGACAGGAATGCATGCATTTCACAAAGAATGCTGTGTTGCCACATGTTTGTTCAGTGCCCTTAATTGCTCCTTGCACTTCCATGGACAAAGCACTAATTGGGGCAGGCATGAGCTCCAAGAGCCCGACAGAGAGGCAACAGCATTTTAGAATTCAGAGAAATGTTTAAAACTGCTTTATCCAAACACATCATTTACAAATGAGAGAACTGAGGTTCTGACTGGCTTAATGGTCTACCCCACGCTGCACAGACAATTAGTGAAGGAGCAGAACTGTCATCACACCCCACTCCTGGGGAGCTGTGGTACTTGGCAGGAAATACTGGCAGGGGAGGGGCAGGAATGGCAAGCACAGGTGTCTTGCTCTGCGAACTGAGATGGTAAAGCGTCCACTTGATGAAGAGGCCAAGGTGGTGTTAGAGTCAGGCCCTGGGGTCAGAGCATGGCTACACAGAGAGGTGAGTGAGTATTGACCTGCTGGACAGCAGGTTGGACAAGAACAGAGAGCCTAGAGCCAGGGCTAAGCCTCTCCTTATCCACAGCCTAGAGCCAGGGCTGTGGATAAGGAGCCTAAGGATTGGTGCATTCCACTCTTTCTCTCCCTTTGAAAACTGTATAGGAGTTTCTCACCTTTGTGAAACGCTCATGAATTCAGTTGCAACTTCCGGAACTCAGGTCCCCTTTCCATTTGGTCTAGGTATTGACACATCTCAGAGAATCAGTTGCAGCTAGTGTGTCACCAGTCATGTTGCTACCCAGGCTGGAGTCCAGTGGCACAATCATGGCTCACTACAGCCTCGACATTCTGGTCTCAGGTGATCCTTCCACCCTAGCCTTCCCATTAGCTGGGACTAAAGGCATGTGCCACCATGCTTGGCTCATTTAAAAAATTTTTTGTAAAGATAGGTCTCACTATGTTGCCTAGACTGGTCTCAATCTCCTGACCTCAAGCAATCTTCCCACCTCAGCCTCCCAAAGTGCTGGGATTAGAGACATGAGACACTGCATCCAGCCAGACCTTTCCCTTCTGGTTTGAGGTGTTTACTTTACATGTGGGGCAGATATTAGTTATGGGGCCCCTCAAGAGGACTAATGAATCATTTGGAAGGAGGAAATTTGACTCACTTTGTCTCGAAAATAGAGATTTTAAAATAAAGCTGCTTTCTCAGGCCTCACTCTCCCTTTAATGCTGTTATCGACAATGGGTATACCAAGAGCGCCACGTCCTTGGGACAGCTCATTTCTCCTGCACACTGGGGCATTCGAAACTGATTTCTGTTTATCATTTGATTATGTCCAATCAAGATCTTCCTATTGCTTTTAAAGTTACATTGTTGGATGAGCAAAGGACCTGCAAGGAAAAGGAATCTGTCTCCAAACAAGGCTGAGGACCAAGCAGGGAATGGAGTCTCAGTATGAAGACAAGGTGAAGTCCAAACACACTGAGATGGGCCTTCTGGGGAGCATTCAGCTTCCGACTGCAGGAGAAAGAGAGTTCACCCGGGAGTTGTCCTGCAGGCTGTGGCGGCAGCTTCACTCAACAGATGTGCAGCAGGAAGAAAAAAAGCTAAGCAGCAATGACCTGGTTGAGATACAATGAATGGTAAAGCTACACATTTTGAAAATATTTGGCAAATGTTTTTACATCATGGTGTGGTGAAAAGAAGGAACTGTTATGATCCATATAAAGTAATATTTAGGTGAGGTAACTATTCATCGTATAATAAGATGATTAGATGGTTTATGGGTTTAAGTTGGGGATGTCCCACTTCTTGGAAATTGAGGAGGTTAAGAACTAGAAAATTAACCAATAATCAATGTAACTTTCAGTTTTGTTTCCAACTCAAAGAAAATCATTTCAAGCTGGAAATGTTAAAATGGACCATGAGGCCTTCAGACCAACATAACAATCTGTGTCTCTAAGTTCTGTGGAAAAATCCATTTGTTAAGATGTCTTGTTTAAAAAGCATCTCTTTTTCACTAGAACCCCTTTCTGGTGGCTGAATTTTAAGCGCCCTTTGATACTAGTGAAAATCAATGCAAGAGTGCTCACCCGGGATAGCACCAAAGCTACATTTGGTGCAAATCTTATGCAAGTGGAGCAGTGACTGGGCCATATTTGTGAAAAGAACAGGAAGCCATCAACAACCTCCTGACAGACTCTGGCTGACCACACTGACCAACACTCAGCAGGGAGTCCATTGCGTGTTGGGGCTACTGTCCCAAGGCCCATCATTTCTGGTTCTAGAAATGAACCGGGCATATCCTTCCTCATGTCCTTGGCTCTCCCTGGCCCGTTTCCTTCCTGCCCTCTCCTCTCTGCCTTTCTCACCCTCATACCTCCTCAGAAACCCCTTCTCCATGGAGCCTCAGCAAACCAAGCCAACCACCTGAATACCCACTTATGATGTTGTCACAGCACATCACAAGGTGGTGGCAACCCCCAGGCCCTTGATTTGCATTTAGACTTTTCTATGTGGGCCTGGTCTTCTTAGTAAAATTTTCTGCTCTGTGAGGCCCGAGATCACGTCTCCATCTCTGAGCCGCTGAGAGGACCCATCTCAGCATAGGCAGGGAGCACTGAATGATGGGTTGGCTGCTGGAGGTGTGGAGAGTCCTGGAACTGCACAGGAGAGGATGGCAGGTGTGTTATGGGATGAGGAATATGGCTGTGCCCTGAGGAATTAAGGAGCAGCCAGCTGGTGTGCAGGGAAGTATTCACAGTCACAGTACTTCAGACGTCACAGAATCAATGCACGTGCAGTCACCACCCAGGAGCAAAGGTGAGGTGCTCAGCCAGCCTTAAGGTCCATGTGACCAACTTCTGTGGACAGGGCCCAAGCCTCTTGCCTGCCCTTTCTCCAGTGGTTCCTCACTTCCGTCCTCTGCACAGGATCCTCTTTTGGGTTCTCTGTCCTCCTCCTTCTCTTCCTGGTTAACACACGCAGCTGTCCATCAAGGTCCACCTGAACACTCTGCCTATGAACACAGCATCAGACTAGATAATCTGGTTGTTGGTGACAGAATCCCAACTCAAAGTAACTCAGACAGAAAATAGGGGTTGCTGGGTCATAAGCTTGGGAAGAACAGGTTGCAACTGGCCCTCAGCGGTTTCTGTAGCAACTCAACGACCTCTCACCCTTTCTCATACCCAAAGCCCTCAGCACAATGCCTCCTTTAAGAAAGAAGAAAGAAAACAGTATGATACTCCCCAGTTTGAGCAGGCATGAGGAGGCAGCTCTACTTGGGTTGGCCTTTGGTCCTGTCACTGAGGAAGCAGGAGCTGGGGGACTCCAGGAGGGGTTGATCCACTCAGAGATTTTTTTTCCCTGATAATCTTTTAGTCTTTTAGGGCAAGGTTCTAGATCTCTGGGAAAGGCTCTAGGTCTGTGGGCAATGTTCTGGGTCTGTGGGCAAGGTTCTAGGTCTCTGGGAAAGGTTCTAGGTCTGTGGGCAATATTCTAGGTCTCTGGGAAAGGTTCTAGGTCTGTGGGCAATGTTCTGGGTCTGTGGGCAAGGTTCTAGGTCTGTGGGCAAGGTTCTAGGTCTGTGGGCAAGATTGTAGGTCTGTGGGCAATGTTCTAGGTCTGTGGGAAGGGTTCTAGGTCTGTGGGCATAGCAGATCATACGGTGCTTGCGTCCTCTCCAAGTCTAACCAGACCCCTGTGACCTACAACAGTGACCTTGAGGATACATCTTTCAAAGTCCTTTCCCCTCTCTCGTGTTGCCCTCACTACTCCCCAATTTCTGCTGGGCTTGTATCCCAGGAACTGCCTGATCCCAGCCCTTGCTTAGGTTCTGCTGTAGGGGGAACTCAAATGAAGACAGAGAGATGCAAGACATGGTATCTGCCCATAGGGGACTTATAAGTTTAGTTGGAGTATTGGAACAAATATATAGCTTGGGGGAAAAAAACCAATAAAATGAAAATAAAAGGCAAGTTTCAATTATATGACACATGAATAGTGCAGAGTCTAGTCCATTATGGTTGATAGAGACTTTATTAAATATTAGTAAGAATTCTTCCAGCTCTGACAGCTCTACCCAGAAGATTTGGTTCTTCCAGAATTTATTTCTTTTGCCATTTTATTAATCACATATCTCACTGAAGCACTCTGTTCTCAGCTAAGTGTGAAGAGGTAGGTCTGGGTACACTTTGTACCACATCTCTCGTGATCTGTAATTATATCCTGTCATTCAAATGCTGTTCTATTCAACTTTGTGGAGCTTAAACATTCCTTAACGTTTTACTCCTTCCTAAGACTAAATGGAACACTTAGGTCTTCACAGATCGTCTTGGAACAAGTCATGAGAGTAAACAAAATAAATCAAAGCTATCATTTTGTACTTGGGTCAATTATTTTAGAGGAAAAAGAAAGGAATTTAATCTTGTTTTAAAGTAACAAATACACATTTAATTGATCTCAGATGGAAAATCCCTGGGGAAGGCCAGCGAGCACTTGAGTCTCTGATCTGTCAGCGCTGCCTCCAACCAAGTCTCAGGCCCTGTGTGACTGGCATGTCCACCATTCATGTCAGCCCCAGTATCAGGAAACACATGGTGCTGTGTCCGTTCGTGCGATGCATGGCTGGCAATAGACTGGCCCTCAGGGGTGTCTGTTGTCTTCTGTTCTGTAACTTCGGGGCCCTTCTACTTTGTTGAGGCCTCCTCTTCCTGGGTATCCCCTTCACTTGTTCCAGGAGTCCCCCTTGGCCTTGCCTCTAGGTCCAACATCTGGGCTGTTCTATGTTTATGTTGCTCACAGATGCTTGTCTGTAGCAGTTGCAGGTGGACTGCATCTCTTTGTCTGCTAGATTGGTCTTGAGTGTCAACACCTTCAGAGGCTTTCTCAAATCCAATCTGAGGGCTGTTAATGGGATTGCAAGGATTCTTGGGGCCCACAAGAAGGCAAAAAGTAGGAAACTTTTGGAATTGCTTTTTGTTTTTTTGGTTTTTGTTTTTTTGAGTCAGGGTCTCCCTCTGTTGCCTAGGCTGGAGTACAGTGGCACAATCATGGCTCACTGCAGCCTCAACCTCCTGGGCTCAAGCAATTCTCTCACCTCAGCCTTCTGAGTAGCTAAGACTATAGGCATGTGCCACTATCCCTGGCTATTTAGAATTTAATGGGGTTTTTTGTTGTTGTTTTTGTTTTTTGAGTTGGAGTCTCACTCTGTTGCCCATGTTGGAGTGCAATGGCATGATCATGGCTACCTTGACCTGCTGGGCTCAGGCAATCCTTCCATCTCAGCCTCCCAAGTAGCTGGAACTCCTGGCATGCATCACTATGCATGGCTAATTTGTTTTTTTATTGTAGAGATGAAGTCTCTTCATGTTGCCCAGGCTAGTTTCAAACCACTGGGTTCAGGCAATACTCTCGCCTATACTTCCCAAAGTGCTGAGATGACAGGCATGAATCACCGTGCCTGGCCTAGAATTTCATGTTTTTAATTGCAAAGCTAAGATAACAATCCTAAGAACATTTCTGAGTGAATAAATGCTTCATCAATAGAAACATACTATCAAATTAATTTTAATTTTGTAATTGTTACAATTCATCATTTTACAGATGTATTTTTATCAATGATAGCTTTGGTAAAATTCTTTACTCAGTCCTTTATCGAGGGAATTTTGGAGCTTTAGCCAGTCATCCTGAGAAATTTGCTAGTCTCTTATGGTATCCTAGGATTATATAGCAACCAGCTGGTGCCGTGGTTTGAATGTGTCCCTTCCAAAATTCTGGAGTTGCTAATGTAATGGTATTATGAGGCGAGACCTTTAAGAGGTGGTTAGGCCACAGGGCTCCTTCCTTGCTAATAGGATTGGGGCCTTCATAAATAGGTTTCACACAGCATGAGCATCCTTCTGCATTCTCCCATGTGAGAACCCAGCAAACAGACCCCTCAATAGACCCAATGTGAGCCCTGACCCTGGGCTTTCCAGCCTCCAGAACTATGAGAAACAAATGTCTGCTCCTTATAAATCACTCAGCCTCAGGAATTCTGTCCTAGCAACACAGAACAGACTAAGACCACTGGCCTTCGCATCCACTGGGCTAACTTCTAAGAGAGGCCATGTTCCCAGTCCCCACTGTCTAGTCACCTACTTTATCTTCTGGGCCGTTTAAATCAGAGAATTTTAGTTGCCATGTTTATGGAAGAAGCCACTATAGAGGTCTTTAATTCCAAGCTCTCTTAATATTTTTATGATTTTTTTTTTAGTTTCTAATTGTTGAAGAACAGTACGTATTATGAAGGCAGAGCATTGCTTGTGTTTGCAGTTCAGAGTTGGGGCAAGACCCTCTTTACCACTGTATTTTCATTTTTACTTTCTTCCAAGCCCTATAATCACAAGCATTCATCTCCAGACGCAATGATGATGTGTCTTTTAAATTTATTTTTGCTGTACTTTCAGTGGTAGGACCTTTTACCATAAACACTCTTGTTTTTCAATTCTAGGAATTCCTCTTGTATTATTTCTTTGATAATCTATTTGTTTCAATTTTCTCTATTCTATTTTCCTGGGTCTTCTATTTTTAGCATGTTAATTCTCTTGGATTAATCAATATAAGAAGGTGTACCCCCAAAATTCAGAAGTATTTTTTGGAGGGCAGGCCCTTGTAGTACACTTGGAATTTGTTCCTCCAGATCAAACAGTCAACCAAAATTTTTATCTGGAAGTTTTGAGAAGATTGTGTCATGTTTTACAGAAGAAACGTACCAAGTTATGGCAAACCAGTCACTGGTTTTTCCACCATGACAACGCACCTGCCCACACCTCACTGAGTGTTCAGTAGTTTTGGACCAAAAATGGCAAGCCCCTCACTCTCTCTATTCACCCAGTCTTACCCTGAACAACCTTTTTTTGTTTTTCCAGATGAAAAAAGTCCTCAAAGGGAAGCATTTTGCAGATGTGAAGAGGCAAAACAAAAAACAGCAGAAACACTAAAAGGTATCAAAACTGACGAGTTAAAAAACTTTTGAGTCCTGGAAAAAGCATCTCAGTAGGAGAGTACTTAGATGGTGACTGAAGTTTAAACATGTAAGAATAAATAATTTTGTATAAATAAATTCTGGGTTTTTTTGTTCCTCCTCATACATATGCATATATGTATTTGTGATATGATCTTACCTATTATTCATCTCTTTGTTCTATTTTTGGTAAGATTTTCTCAAATTTGTCTTTCAACTTCATAAATGATTTTTAATTACTAACATGATATTTTTTAATTTCCAAGAACTCTTTCTTAGCATTGTCCTCTTGTTTCATAGATAATATCTTTAATCTCTCTAAATCTATTAATAAGATCATTTTAAAATTTCCTTATTTTCTTTTCATTATCCCTGAGTTCATATTTTCTGCATCATATTCTCACAACTCTAAATCTAGAAAAATAGTCTTCACAAATTTAAGCAACAATTTCAGGGTTTAA
The DNA here is from genome assembly GCF_000164805.1 of Carlito syrichta. Classification (NCBI taxonomy): domain Eukaryota; kingdom Metazoa; phylum Chordata; class Mammalia; order Primates; family Tarsiidae; genus Carlito; species Carlito syrichta. The sequence goes on along the minus strand of NW_007067389.1, from coordinate 224,605 downwards.
TTTCATAGGCTCTGACTTGGGTCCTTTGTTGATTCCTGATCCAGGCATTGTTTAGGAAGACCAGTTTTCCAGTTGGTTGGGGTGATCAGCCTTCCTCCCCTGGAACTGGACAGGAAGTCAGCTCCATTAGGGTGGCCAAAGAGTGGGGAAGAGTGGAACTTCAGAGAAAACTTAGAAGCTATTACTAGAAAAGGAGCCAAGGAATATTCCCCAAAAGGGATATGGACCAAAAATCTATATATATATCTGCTTAGTAGAGTGCCATGTCCAGGGGTTCTCTGCAGCAACCAGGTCTAGCTGCTAAAAAGCCAATGTCTAAATTCCTGTAGTGACCAGTTACTCACAATTTCAGGACAACTCAACCTAGCCCCAGACAACACTGCTTTTTAGGAAAGTCTGAGATTACGCCAAAATCTTGCTCCCTTTGGCTGTCATCTGTGACTCTGCTTTTACCATAGGTGTCTACTATAGGTATTCTACCAGTTGAGCCAGTGGTATAGTTCTCACCCAAAGGTAGTTCTCAAGTTCTTGGGTCCTTCTTTTTCAGACTCAGCATCTGTTGATACAACTATTCCTAATATGAAAACATTTTGAGTCCTTTCCTCATCTTTGACCTTATTTTTTTCTCCTCTAAGTTTAAGCATTTTGATTTAATATTTGACTTCTTCTAAGTTTGAGCATTTGGTTTAGCCTAGATCATAGAGTACCAATACTTATCTTTTCAAAGCTTATTCATACTAAGCTGTTCATATTAGTTTCTGGACATAATCTAAGAATGTGTATAGCATTAATTAACTTTCTTAAATAATATATATTGAGACTCTATTACAATAATTCTTAAACCTTTGTGGCACATTAGAAGCATCACAGGAACTTAAATATCCTGATGCTCTGGCCACACCCCAGACCAAACTCAGACTCTTTGGGATGAGGGGGATAACAACTCAGGAACCAGTATTTTTTAAGTTCTCAGGTAGTTCTAACATACAGTCAAGTGAAGAACCACTATTTTGCTATGTGACAGGCTTCCTTCAAAGTGTAACATCAACAGCTATAGGTTTCCCTGAGGTATGTTTTTCAGAGAGTGAATTTGAGGCATATCTCCATCATCTGTCTCTGGCTAAACTTTTACTCTTTCTGTGCAGTAACATTCATCAGGTCACATCAGAAATAGCAGCCTGGGGCAAACCAGCTATCTGGCCATGCATATTTATCAAGGGTCCTGATAAAAAGTGGTTGTATTGGCAGAGCATGGTGGCTCAAGCCTGTAATCCCAGCACTTTGGGAGGCTGAAGCGAGAGGATTGCCTGAGCCCAGGCATTTGCGACCAGCCTGGGCAACTTGGGGAAACATCGTCTCCACAATATATCAAAAAAAATTAGCCAGGCATGGTAGCATGTGCCTGTAGTTCCTGCTACTTGGAGGGTTGAGGCGGAAGGCTCACCAGAGCCCAGCAGGTTGACACTGGGGTGACCATGAGTGTGCCACTGCACTCCAGCCTGGGCAACAGAGTGAGACTCGGACTCAAATAAATAAACAAATAAATAAATAAATAAAAGTGGTTGTATTGACACTAGGCAAAACCTTGCTTTTATATAATTTTCTCAGTTTGGTTGATCGCTCCCAGAGAATGGTGTCTGGGTTTAGTAGACTGACCTCATGCAGCGTCAAGAGGAGCATTATGTTCTGATGGGAACTTAAGATGAGCTTCTTGAAATTATTTTCAATCAAAAATATGTAGTCTTGTCTTTTATGACTATAAATTAGAGGCCATCTGTGAAGTTGTTGAGTTTTATAGAAATCCTGCATTTACACTGACATTTATCTTGTAATGTGGCAGGAGAAAAAGATTTGAAACATTTGCAGAACAAAGGTTAAGGCCAAACTTTATCAGAGTAATAGTTTATAGAGCATAAATCTGCACAAAAGGGGGTAGATTTAGTATTTGTATTTAACCACAGTCTCTATTGTGTATTTAAAATAAAATGTTAAAGAAATTAAATTCACTGAAGTAGGAAGGGAAGGGAGGGAAATCGAAACTAAGGGAAGGAGGAATTTTAGGCAACCTTTCTAGAGCCTTTTTAGAACTGTCTTCTGACACTGACTTTGGATCATTTTTCCCAATTTTAATTTTAAATATTTCCAAGTTTAAAGAATATTGTGATGATATCTGTATATCCTTGTTTTTAGCAGGGTTCTCCAGAGAAACAGAAACAATAGGATTAATTGGTCTGAATTGTCTTATGCAATTATGGAGTCTGGCAAGTCCTGAGATCTTCAGAGTGAGTCTGCAAGTTGGAGACCCAGTGAATTTGTCAATAGTGTAGCTCGCACTCAAAGGCCTGGGAACAAGGAGAGTCAATGGTGTAGTTCTCATCTGAAGGCCAGGGAACCAGTAGATCCAGGGGTGTAGTTCCCACCCACAGGCCCGGGAACTGGTAGAGTCAATGGTGTAGTTCCCACCCAAAGGCCTGGGAACCAGTAAAGCCAGTGGCATAGTTCTCAACAAAAGACCTGGGAACCGGTAGAGCCAGTGGTGTAGTTCTCATCCAAAGGCTAGCAGCCCAGAAAGAGCCAATGTTTCAGTCTGAGTCCGAAAGGACAAAAAAAAGCCAATGACCCAGTTTGAAGGCAGTGAAGCAGGAAGAATTCTTCTATTCAAGAGAGGGTCACCCTTTTCGTTCCAGTCTGGCTGCAACTGATTTGATAACTCACATAGTGGGGGAAATTTGCTTTACTGGGTCTACTGATTGAAATTGTAATTTCATCCGAAAACACCGTTACAGAAACACTGGAAGTAACGTTTAACCAGATATCTGAGCACACCCAAGGCTCAGTCAAGTTGACTCATAACATTAGCCATCACATCTTGTATTTGCTTTCTACTGAGGCACAATAATATTACCACACACTTGTCAGCTTAAAACAACACATATTTATTATCTCGCAGTTTCTGTGGGTCAGGATCCTGGGCATTGCTTAGCTGGGTCCTGATTTTAGTGTATCACAAGACTCCACTAGGTGCACTAGGCTCGATTGGGGAAGGATCCACTTCTGAGCTCATGCAGGTTGTTGGGATAATTCAGGTATTTGCATCTATAAAATTGAAGGTTTCAGTTTCCTGCTAGCTGTCAGCTGGAAGCCACCCTCAGCTCCTAGAAGCCTTGAAGTTCCCTTCACGTGGGATTGCCCAGCATGGCCATTTGCTTCCTCAATGATAATGAGGGAAAAGAGACTTCATTAGAAACAGAGGTTTCATTTTATTTAACTTAATACATAATCATGTGTACATAGTCATTTATATTCTGTCACCTTTGCCATATTTTATAGTTCAGAAGCAAGTCCAAGGTTGTGAACACCAGGAGGTGGGACTCCTGGGAGCCACTCCAAGCCTGTGCATTCCAGGTCTCCATTTACATTTGGGAATTGTTAATATTTTGAACTTACTCACACACACTCTCTCTCTCTCTCTCTCTCTCTCTCTCTCTCTCTCTCTCTCTTTTGCCGAACTATAGAAAACTATATGTCATGATTATTATTTCCCTCTAAATACATTCCTCTCCTAAGAATAGTACATTTCTACATAACTACAACACAATAATCAAAGTATTTTAAAGAAAATTGACAATAATTTTAAGCAATTATTCAATATTCAGATCATGTCCAAATTTCCTTCATTGTAAAAGCAAAACTTTTATACATTTTTTAAAAAAACAAGATTCGATCATGCTTCATGCATTACATTTGGTTACATCATTTTAATCTATTTTAGTCTAGCTCAGTTATGGCACTAAATTTTTAAAAATTGTAGTATATTATACATGCAGAAAAGTACAAAAATCACTGGAAGTTGTAACCAGCAGTATAAGTAAGAAAAGAAATAACAGATCTAAATATTGGAAAAGAAGAAATAAAATTGTCTTTATTTACAAAGGTCATGATTGTGTACCCAAAAAACCCACAAGAATCTAAACTATTAGAATAAGTGAATTTAGCAAGATTTCTTGATATAAGGTTGCTATGCAAAAATAATTTCTATATGCTAGCAACAAAAAGGAAATTAAATTGTAAAAATATCAATTATGATATCATCAAAAGCACCAAATTTCCACAAATAAACCTAAGAAAAAATATGTACGATCTCTTCTTCCACACTGGAAATGATAACATATTGATGAAAGAAGTTAAAGAAGAGCTAAATAAATGGAGCAATATTAACTCTTAAAAATTAACTTCTAGATTCAGTGTAATCCCAATCAAAATCTAAGCAAAATAAAAAAAAAATAGCTGGCTAGGGTATTATGCAACTATGGTCCCAGCTACTCAGGAGGCCAAGGTAGGAAGATAGCTGGAGTCCAGGCATTCGAGGCTGCAGTGAGCTATGATTGGACCTCTGCACTCTAGCTTGGGAGATGGAATGAGACCCCCATCTCTACAATCAATAAATAAATCCCAGCAAGTACTTGTGTGGAAATTGACAGGTTGATTCTAAGATGTATGTGGCAATGTAAAGCACCTTGAATAGGCAAGAAGATACTGAATAAGAATAAATTTGGAGGACTTATCCTATAAGATTTCAAAATTTTCCATAAAGTTAACATAATCAAGATAGTGTGGCATTAGGTCAAGGGAAGACAAATTGATCAATGGAACAAAACAGAGAGTTTAGAAATAGATCTAGCCACACATTATTACTTGACATGTGGCAAAAGAACCATTGTAGTCCAAAGGGGGAAAGGATGATGTCCTTTTCAATGAATGGCCCAGACCAGTGGGTATTGAGATGGGTGCTATAGTTTGGATGTTAGTCTCCCCTAAACCTCAGGTTGATGGAGTAGTGGTATTTATATGGGTGCTATAGTTTGGTTGCTTGTCTCCCCTAATTTCAGGTTGAAATTTGATCCCCAGTGTTGAGGTTGGACGAAATGGGAGTTGTTTGGGTCATGGGGCCAGATCCCTCATGAATGGGTTGGCACTGTCCTCATGGTAATGAATGAGTTCTTGCTCTATAAGTTCACACAAGAACTGGCTGTTTAAAAGAGCCTGGCACCTCCTTCCTTTCTCTTGCTTCCTCTCTCACCATGTGATCTCTGCACACACCTCCTCCCCTTCACCTTCTGCCACGAGTAGAAGCTTTCTGAGGTTGTCATCAGAAGCTGATGGGAGCACTATGCTTCTTGTACAGTCTGCAGAAATGTAAGCCAAATAATCCTCTTTTCTTTGCACAAACCATCTTTAAGTACCCATTTATAGCAACACAAATGGACTAAGACAAATGGGAAAAATAAACTTGACCTCTACACCACATAAAAAAATTAAGTTGGATCATAGATCTAGATGTGTAAAATAAAACAAAATTTCTAAAAGAAAATATAGGGGAATGATTTTCTGATGTACAGAGGCAAATATTTCCAAGTGAGAAACAAAAAAGCATTAACCATAAAAGGAAAAAATAATAAGTTAGACTTCATTAAAATGTCTGTTCATCAGAAGTCACAGTTAAGAAAATAAAAAGAACGCCACAGATTGAGAAGATAGTTTCAGTGTTCATATTTGACAAAGTTCTCAGATATCCAGAATATAATAAGACTCCTACAAATCCATAAGACAAAAATGACTCAAGGTTTTTTTTGAATTGTCAAAAGACTTAATAGGCACTTTACAATAAAAGATATCCAAATGGCTAATAAACATTTAAAGAGGTGTTCATAACCTCTTTAGTCATAAGAGAAATGCAAATTAAAACCACAATGAAATGCATACTCATCGAAAAGTCTAAAATTAAAATCATGACAAATCCAAGAGTTGATAAGATTATGGGAATATTGGAACTCTCATATATTGATGGTAGGAGTAAAGTTGGTACAACCATTTTGGAGAATGGTTTGGTAGTATCTACTAAAGCTGAACATACCCCATGAGTCAGCAAGTTCACCCCCAGGTTTATAACCAAAAAGAAATAAGTAGCTATGTCTACCAAAGCACATGTATAAGAAATATTCATAATTCAAAACTGAAAACCCAAATATCTACCAACAGACAAATACATAAACATAATATGCTAGTTATATAATGGACTAATACACAATAATTAATCTCACAAACATTATGCTGAACAAAAAAGGTCAGACACCAAAAAATCAGACACCAAAGTCTAAAGACGTCCAGCACAGAAAACATTAATCCAATGTGATAGACGTCTGAACAATGATTATGTGTGTGTGTGTCCCAGGTTAAGGGGTGGATACAGGCTGGGGAGGGGTATCACAGGGTACATACAAATGTTAAAGGCCATCTAACTGTATACTCTAAGATCACTGCACATTATATACTTCACTGTGTTATGCCAAACAAAAAAAGTTTAGAGATATACACAATCCTAAATTGCAACTATGAATTTTCAGATTGAACAGCCCATTTCTTTCTTGCCACTACTCCCATAGCTGTAAGCATTCTCCTGACTTCTAACAGCATAGATCACCAGTCTTGCCTGTTTGAACTTTATGTAAATAAAACTGGAGAATATTCATTCTTCTATTTCTGTTTCTTCCACTTAATTTTATACTTGTGAAATTTATTCTGTGATGAGGGGACTCCCAAAAAAACTGGAATTATTTTTTGGAGGGTGAGCCCCTTGTAGTACAGGCTTCCCCTGCTAGGTAAGTGTCTGGGGAACCCATCGGCATCAATGTACCAGCTATTGTTGTCTTGAGAGACTGTATTCCACTTCAGTGAATTTCTTTTTGAAGATTCTTTCAACATGTTTGCCCATTTCACGATGGGTGATTTGCGAGCACACTTGCCCACACCACGCTGAACGTTCCACGGTTTTTGACGAAAAATGGCATGACCCCTGTGCCCTGACCTTCCTATTCACCTGATTTTGCCCTGAGTTTCTTTTTTGTTTCCTTGATGAAAAAAAAGTCCTCAAAGGGAAACGTTTTGCTGATGTGGATGAGGTGAAACCAAAAAACAGCAGAAGCACTAAAACTGACGATTTCAAAACTGTTTTGAGCAGTGGAAAACGTGTCTTGATGGGTATATTGTATCAAACGGAGAGTACTTGGAAGACAAATGATGTTTAGACATGTAAGAATAAGTACACAATTTTTAATAAATTCCAGATTTCTCTGGGTTCCCCCTCGTATGTGTAATTAAATACAATTCCATTATAAGACTGTATAACAATTTATCTATTCCACTGTTGATGGGTATTTGGGTCATTTCTAGTTTATGGCAATGGCTTTTTTTAGTGTACAGGCCAATTTTATTTAAAAAGTCTAACATTCTGGGCTTGTGATAGAGCCATTGGCTTGCTCTTTTCTGCCCTGCCTCTGCTATGAACTAGAATTTGGATCTGGAGGCTTGATTCAATTCAGATGAAAGTTTTTGGGAAGAAGACTACATAGGTAGTGCTGTGTACTTCGTTTTGTCAAATTTCCAAGGGTTGTACCAGAGTATGAGGTCAACTTTTTCAGCTTTAGGGTGTTTTTTGTCTTTGAGTCTGGGTCTCACTTTGTCCTGAGGCTGACGTGCAGTGGCACAGTCACGGCTACCTCAGCCGTGACTTCCTGGGCTCAGGTGATTCTTCTGTTTCAGCCTCCTGAGTAGCTGGGATTGCAGGCAGGTGTCACCACGCTCAGCTGATTTTTAAAATGTTTTTGTAGAGATGAGGTTTCGCTATGCTGCCCAGGCTTGTCTCAAACTCCTGCGTTCAAAAAATCCCCAACCTCAGCCTCCCAAATTGCTGAGATTACAAATGTGAGCCACTGCTTCCAGCCTAATTTTGTAGTGCAGTTTTAACTGGTATTTCTGTTCATTTTAGTGACCTTGGCTTTCGTATGTTTAAGGGTCAATTGGTATCTAAATCTTGACCTTTCTGTTCATCTCTTTTGCCCATATTTCTATCAGCTTTTGCTCTATTTTTCTGTACTTTTTATATATCATGGAGCCTGAAACTTTTTTTTTTTGGTGAGAGCTGGGTTTATTGAGAGGACAGAAAAACTCCCACAGTGGGAGGAGACCCAAAGGGGTTGCTCGAGACTGAAACTTAAAAAAAAAATGCTTCTTTGCCCAAACCTCAGACACTGTGTTTTCTGTTAGCATTCTCTATGAATTATTCTGGATTTATCAAAGGAGGAATGATGACTTTCTCTGGGTTCTTTTCTACTGAGAACTGGGATATATGAGATGTTGTCCTTCACTTTCATACTTATGTACAAATTACCTTGACAGATATAATATATGCACTTTATGGTCTACACACATGCTGGTCTGCCCTTAGCATAGCTATGGTCTCTGACCAGCTCTGTCTTACATGGCTGCCCATGTGGAGCTCATGTTCTGTAAGTGTTTTGCCCCTCCTCAGAGAGCCTTGCTCCCTCCTTCCATATTCACGGACGTCTTGGTTCATTTTCTGCTGCATGTAACAGAGTACTGAAAACTGGGAAGTTTAAAAAAGGAAAGGAATTTATTTCTCACAATTCTGGAGGCTGGGAAGTCCAAGGTTGAAGCTGTATCTGGTGAAGACCTTCTTGTGGATGGGGACTTTCGGCAGTCCTGAGGTGGCATAGGATTTCTCAAGGTGAGGGACTGAGCATGCTCATATGCTAGCTCAGGTCTCTCTTCCTCTTCTTCTAAAACCACTCATCTCTTTCCCATGATAACTCATTAATCCATTAACCCATTAGCCCATGAGCAGAATCCATTCATGAAGGCAAAGCCTTCAGGACCCAATCACCTCTTAAAGGCCCATTCTCAGTTCTGCTGCATGGGGGATTAACTCTCAACATCAATTTTGGAGGAAACAAATGCAGATTTAATCTCCACATGTGAACCATCTCCTCTTTCACATGACCCCCCTACCCGGTAAGCTGGCCTCTCTCCTGGCTGTCTTCTTTTTGCTTTCTACTTGTGAAGGCCATCCTTTCTCCTGGACACTGGAGCGCTTGGTATCCTCCACCTTCACCAGACCTTCCTCTCTTCTGCATCTCTTTAGTCTTTGCATCATTACATTTTTCCTTTCGGCTAACTCATATGTTCACGTTTTCTTTTTCTTAAACCCATTCTAGGACAAACATCTCCCAACATAGTTCCTGTGTCCATAGTGTGGATAGCTAAGTATATACTAGGTAGAGGAGTAGGAGTTCTGGCCTAGGCCAGACCCTCACAAAACCTTCAAAGAATGTCTGACCTGAGGGGACACACACACACACACACACACACACACACACACACACACACACACACACACGGAACTTTGAAACTACAGCTTGTTCTTAATCTGGGCCAGGTCAAGTTCTTGGTTAAGGCACACTCTGCTATTAATGCAGGGAGTAATGATTCACTCCTTTCCTATCAAAGTACACTCCTCCCTCATGTAAACCAAACCACCTCTCTAAGGCTCCACCTCCAAATACCATCCCATTGGAGGTTAAGTCTTCAAAATATGAATTTTGAGGGGATTTTGGGGTGTTTGAGTGATCACTCTGTGGGCTGGGGCAGTTGCGCCATTATATTCCAGTTGAGGAGACTAGGTCTGAGAAAGGCTAAGCAGGTTACCTCAGTGTTTTGGACAAGCTGAGCTAAAGATGCTTGGTTGTGTTATTCAGAGAGAGAAGTGTATCTGCTCACAGCCACTCAGGAAGGGCCCCTATCCCACAAGCAACCAATTCTTATTGGACTACTTGAGGCCTGACTTAAACAGCGTGACTGGAGCAGCCATATTATCACTTGAGGGTTTGAATTCTAGAGAAAATGAGGCGTCAGCAATGGAATTCCCAAACTAATGACTTTGGAAGCAGGCAGGCTGTTATGCTGTTGCATGCAGACAAAACCACTAAAGAAACCCCAGCTGCCTCCTGTCAGAGGCCCCTTCCCAGAGGCCATGACATTCAGGTTCAGTTGGTATGTGTGTCTTTATGGTCGACATCCTGTCCCGCTAGCCACATGAGGTGACTCTAGTGCTTGTCTCTTGCAGTCACAGGTTTTAGCGCACATTCCAAGGTGGGCCCAGGACTGAAACCCATGCCTTCTCCCTCTGAATCTAGTGCTCCCTCAGGGTGCAGTGTTCTTGTCCAAATAGAGTGCTCCCTTCCGAGCCAAGTGCTCCCCTCCAAGTCTAGTGCTCCCTTCGAGTCCAGTGCTCTTCCCTGAGTCCAGCACTTCCTGTGAGTCCAGGGATCTCCTCTGAGTTCAGTGCTTTCTCAGAATCCAGCATTCCCTCCAAGTACAGTCCTCTCCTATGAGCCCAGTGCTCTCTCTGAGTTCAGCACTCCCCTCTGAGTCCAATGCTCCTTCTGAGTCCAGTGCTCTCTTCTGAGTGCAGTGCTCCCTCAGAGCCCAGTGCTCTTTTCTGAGTCAATGCTCCCTGTCAAGGAAGTGCTCCCTTCGAGTTCAATACTCCCTCTGAGTTCAGTACTCCCTCCAAGTTCAGTGCTCTTCTCTGAATCCAGTGCTTCCTGCAAGTGTAGTGCTTCCTGCAAGTGTAGTGCTTCCTGCAAGTGTAGTGCTTCCTGCAAGTGTAGTGCTCCCTTAGAGCCTAGTGCTCCCTCTGAGTCCAGCTTTCTTCTCCATATCCAAAACTTCCTATGAGTCAAAGTGCTCCCTCTGAGTCCAGTGCTCTCTTCTGAGTCTAGTGCTGCTTCTGAGTCCAGTGCTCTCTCCTGAGCCCAGTGCTCTTTGCCAAATCCAGTGCTTTCTTCTGAGTTTAGTGCTCCAAGTCCAGTGCTCCCTCTGAGTCCAGTGCTCTCTTCTGAGTCCAGTGCTGTTTCCGAGTGTAGTGCTCCCCTCTGAGTGTAGAGCTCCCCTCTGAGTGTAGTGCTTCCCTCTGAGTGTAGTGCTCCCTCCACCACTTCAGGACAAGGGACACTGCCTCTGTGCTGATTTTAGCAGAGGGCCGTGCAAGAAAGTGGTACATATTATATGTGTGGTATTGACAGTGGGAAAAGCTGTAATTGTGAATTGTGTGGGAGGAAACAGCCAATGAGGCAAACCAATTTCAGTGAGACCCGTGGGAGGGTCCCAAGAAACGGAAAACCGTTCTCTGCCACCCCCTCCAACAGCCCCCAACCCCACTTGCCGTCCTGGATTGTGGTATGTGGGCTTCGGTGCTCCAGAGGCAAGGCTGCCCGAGTGCAGCGGGTACCAGGACAATGGCTTCTGTCCACTTGTGATCTTTTGACACATGAGCTGGTGCATATGTTCTGGGGACGCTCTGTCCTTTCTGCCAGCGTTATCTGCAGATCTCCAATGAGACAATCACCCAGTTCCACTTCACAGAGTGACTCAAGGACGAATCTGAGGGCAGATCTATTGAAGCTAGTGACTGCTGGCCCTCTCCTGGTTTGTGTTAAGTAACAATGCCCCCAGCCCAAGCTCCCAACCTGCTGCTGTCCTACCTGGGGGCAGCTTCCTTGGACGGGGCTGGGGAGTCTGTCCGTGCCCCTCCTCTGAGCAGACACCTCCACTTGACAGTGACCTACCTATGGTCACCTTTTGAAACGGACTCAAAAGAGCTTATCTTATGGTCAACATTTCCCAGAAATCACTCACAAGTCACAGGCTGTGAAAAGAAGCAGATTTGACGTGTGCGTCAATGGACAGTGCTGTTCAAGTTTGCAGAGCCGAGGGCCCGCTGTCTGAATGGACTCGGATTTGATTTTCCAGGGGGATGCTTTTCAAAGCTGCCAATGTCAGGTAACTGATGAAAAGCAAAGGTGAGATATCCTATTTGAGCTGGAATTTTAGGGGCACGGGGTGACAATCTTAAGAGTTAGCATTCATTTTTCACTTTTGACCTACGCTTGACAAAAATCACTGCACTTTGAAGGAGGGAGCAGTTAAAACCCAACCAAAATTAAAAACTTCCCACATATGGTTGTTATTCTCCTCAACCTGAACCACAAAGGCTTCTAAGTAAGCACCCTGAGAGGCCAACAAATGCGACTTCAGTGCGGAGAGAATGCTGCCTTTTCCTGAGACACTTTCCACTGTCAACACGGAGTAACTGCACAGAGGCATGTGGCACACGTAGCCACTTGGTGGCTCATGCTCTCTGTTGACATGGCCAGGCCACAGTACTCAGTGACTTAATCCAACGTGGCTCTGGGTGCTCTGAAAGCATTCGGGAGATACGGTCAATACCTACCTAGGGGTGGAAGGGGGGATGCCCTTCCTCCCCATCATAGAGGTCATGGCCAACACCCCCACAACAAAAGACCATGAGAGAAAAGCATAACACATGTATTTAATCCTAGTATTACACGACACAGGAGCTTCAGAATGAAGACCCAAAGGACCCTATTTTATGCTTAGATTCTATGAAGAGTGGACAGTCATGTAAAGCTGTTATTGGATAAAAGGGTATGATTTAATGAAGACAGACAGAGGGAACCCAGCAAGGCCTTCAGCTCAGATTCTTCTTGGCCTCTCTGAATAGCATTTCTTTCTCCTGGGTTGGGGCAGGACCCTCTGGAATGGGGGTCTTAGGACCTACAGTCAAACAGGTAGGGCAGAGAATTTATCTATGGCTTATTTCACATTTTAAAAATGTGTTTTATTTTTTGTAGAGATGAGGTCTCATTATGTTGCCTAGGCTAGTTTCAAACTCCTGGCCTCAAGTGATCCTCCTGCCTCAGTCTCCCAAAGGGCTGGAAATTATAGGTATGGATCACGACACTCAGGCATTTGTTGCCCATTTTTACACAGAAAGGAGGGAAGTTAGAGAAATATTTTTAGTTTTTATGGCTGACTTTGGGGAACAGGCGTTCTTGTTTCTATGACCTTTGAGGATAAGAGGGATTCTAGTTTCTATGGTTAGCCATAAAATGAGAGGAGAGGGGCCAGAGACAGGAGAAGGTAAGAAAAACTTTGCTTCTGAGGCATCACTATGGAGTATTGTTTTCTGAGTCCCAACATTGACAATCGGTCAACCTAAAGTAAAGGACCCTTGACAATGTGGGTGGGCCTTACCAAGTCAGACAAAGGCTTTAAAAGTAAAATCTGAGTTTTCCTGGGGAAGAAATTCTTCCTCAAGACTGCATCATCAGGGAACATTCATTCCATTTTATAAAATGAGATGTTCCCCAATTAAAGGAAACACAAGAGAAAAACCAAATCTCAACATCAACTCCTGCCTGAGTCTCCAGCCTTCCGGCTTTCAAATCTGCCATCCCTCAGAACTCATGAGCCAGTTACATAAAACAAGTCTCTTAGTCTGGGTGGGGAGAGAAGCCTGGTGGGGAGAGGACCAGTGTGGGGAGAAGCCTGGGTGAGGAAAGGCCAAGAGGGGATAGAAGCCTGGGTAGGAAGAGAAGCCTGAGTGGGGGAGAATCCTGGGTGGGGACTGGATCAGAGGGAAGAAGCCTGGGTAAGGAGAGAAGCTGGGTGGGGAATAAAACCTGAGTGGGGAGTACATCAGTGGGGGAGAAGCCTAGGTGGGAAGAGAAGTCTGGGTGGGGGAGAAGCCTGGGTGGGGAGAGAAGCCTGGGTGGGGGGAGAAGCCTGGGGGGGGGGAGAAGCCTGGGTGGGGAGAGAAGCCTGGGTAGGGAGAGAAGCCTGGGTGGGGAGAGAAACCTGGCTGAAGAGAAGCTTGTGTGTGGGAGAGAAGCCTGGGTGGGGAGAACACCAACGGGGACATTGTCCAAATGAGGTATATGGACTTGCTGCTCATATCCGGGAACAAAGACCTTCCATCGGCAAGTCTGAGGTAGGATGTAAAGATGCTACTAGTGACCTGCTGGGCGGGACAGACTTCCAAGTCTAGATGGAAGGGACAGACAGTAGTGTATCACAACAGGATGATTTTATGAAGTTTAATGACATAGACAACAAAAATGGCAATATCTAAAATCCGAGCCCAATGTGTCATGCTTAAAAATAGGTTAGGGGACGAAGTTCTGGCAAGTGAAATGTGGGTGAGTGGAAGGCGCCTCTTCCCAGACTGCCCTCCTGCAACTCTCCTCCATGTTGTCCTTCCTCAAAATCTCCCCCATGTCCTCCCCCAACCCTCCCTAATGTGGTACTCCCCTTCGAGCCTCCCCAGAATGGTCCTGCCTGCAAACCTCCCCATGTGGTCTTCCTTCAACCTCCCCCACATGATCCTCGCTGCCGAGTCTCCCCGGTATGGTTCTCCCCCAAACCCTCTCCCCAGGCCTCCCAACAAAGTCCTCCCTTCCAACCCTCCCCCACGTGGTCCTTCTTCAAACCTCCTCCACGTGATCCTCCCCTATTCCTTCCCTACATGATCCTCCCAACCCTTCCCCATGTGATCCTCTCTCCAACCTCCTCATGCCGTCCTCCCCCAACCCTCCTCCACATAATCCTCCCCCAAACTTCCTCATGTGGTCTTCCTTCCAGTCTTCCCCCACGAAGTCTTCCCCAAGGTGGTCCTCCCCACTAGTCTCCCCCTTGTGGTCCTCCTCCAAACCTCCCTCATATGGTCCTCCTCTAACTTTTCCCCACATGGTCCACCCCCCATGTCTCTAGCACGTTGGTGGCCCAGGCACCTTCTTCCTTGGCAGTGGGAATCCCTCATTGAAGGTGGAGGCCACCAGAAACAAGGAGCCCGGGTGGCTGAGTTGGTACCTGCAGGACTGCCTGCTGTGTATCTAAACAAGTATCTGTAGCCGTCTATCCAAACACCTGTGGGTGTGCTGGAGTTTGTGGGCAAGAAGTAGGCTTCCATGTGCTGAGTTGCCGAGGCTCAGGGTTTGTCTGCCAAGACTGCTGGAAACCCTCCTCACAGCCTGTGAACAGCTTGCTTTTCACGTTTAACACACTGTGGGGAAAGTGCATGTCAAGTTTGTTTAGTCTGTCAATTGAGAGTTGTTTGTAACAATGTGGCCAATATGATGAAATGCCAGATAAGCACCAAATGTGGGTGCTACACAGAATTTATCATCAGGACACTGAGGATAGGGTAGTAAATATGACATTTTAACCCTAGATTGCCCACAGGATTTTTCCCCCGTACTGTGTCAGGATGTTATGAGACTTTGTGTGTCACAGAGGCTGACATTTTTTATCAGGTGGAGAGAGTGGCGCCGGTGGCCGATGCAGGGTGGCCAGGGTGAGGGGGTTGACTCTCCCCTTTGGGGATCTTGCTGTACTTGGGGCACACAGCCACCAGGTCCAGGTACACGGTGAGTAAGAGACACATTAGCATCATTATCAACTCAGTTCTCATAGAATAAAACCAACACATAAGCACTGATGAAAAGAGTTAGTTATCAGTTGTTTCCTACTCAGAACTTTTTTCTTTTTTTTGCATATAGTTCATTTGGAAATTTTCTTAAGACTTGAAGCTCATTCATCAAAGAATCAATGTCACGCAGGTTGTGAGATTCCTGAGATGATATGCAAAATTCTGTTTAATTCAGATTGTAAGACATTTCCACACATCAAGATCAGTGCTATCAAGCTCATTTCCAAAATTTCTGAAATGCTTGACCTCGCGGGGGAGATGAGAGTTAAGATACAGGCTCCATACTGAAGCCCCGCCGCATGGCCTGCTGGGGGATGAGCACTGTTCACTGTGTTCCCATGTCCGCCCTCCTTTTCGCTACCAACAGCTCCTGATTCGTTGGGGTGGGGCAACATGCCAGCCCCAGATGATGACTCAAGATTGGCTTTCAGCCAGGGCTCCTAAATTCTGCCATGCACAAACTAGATGAGACTCTGGGTGGGGCCTGATGTTAAGGATCCCTCAGTGGTTCTAGTGCTCCTGGGTGAGGAACCGCTGGTCTCACTGATCAGTCACAGCAACCCTGTGTCCCATGACATCCTGTATCTGGCTTGCAGCTAGGAGTGGTCATGTGCCCAATTTTAGCTACTGAAATAGAAGGGGAGAGTCTGCTGGGGGCAGGGGCATTTGGAGCAAATTTTGCTTCCTAGGTTAAAGTAAAAGATATGCCTAACACTGTTTCCTTTCTCTCTTTATCCTACTGTGAACATGGTTCAATCTCTGGAGCAGTGGCAGCCATCTTGCAATCTTGAGAGAAAAACCAAGAAAATCACCATCAGCAAAATCCCAATTTGTTTCAGTTACTAAAGTTAGATTTTCTGCTACTTGCAGCTGACAATTTTGCTAGTTGATAAAGGGGAGGAGATAGGAATTACAAACAGCTGTATGTATGGCTGGAACAGTGATGGGAGGCGCTGGAGGCTCAGAGGAGGGTGAGAAGGAAGGCCCATGAGAGAAGTACAACTTAGGGTTTAGGAAGGACTTTGAGGAACAGGCAGGGTTTAGGTGGGAGGGCATGGGGAAAGAGAAATTATAGGCAAGGGAAGAGCACGCGGGAGAGCCTGGGAAAGCTGGCAAAGCTGGTCCCCTCTGGGGACTTGGATGGTCTGTGTATATAACATGAGGGAGTGGAAGTGGTGGATGGAGAGATCAGCTGATGGCATCTACAGGGCCCTATAGGCCGAGGTGGAGTTTGGCTCTAGCAGGGGAGCAAGAAGGAGGGAGCCAGCGACCTCATCAGAGGTGCACTTTCTAAAGGTGGTTTCTGTGGCCATGTTTGTAAGAGATTGTTGGGGAGGGAGAGAGGAGCCTGAGAAGCTACCACTGTGGTTTAGCCCGACAGCCCAAGTGAGAGAAGATAGAGATGTGACCTGGTGTGGCTGTGGGAGGCTTCACTGGGGGTCCGGCAACCACACCCTCCCTGGGGTGGGCTTGTCCTGAGTTTTGGAATCTGGAGATGAGGTTTCCTCATGACCTTCTGCCTGGATTGTGTGTCTGCTAGGAAGGGCACGAGAGTGTGTTCTGGGGTGCCTCTTTGGGTTACAGAGAGGCATATGCTTTTGTCAAAACCTGTGGAATTCTACATCTCAGATCTGCATTTCACACTGTAAATTTTACCAACAAAAAATTAAATGCTGAGCCAGAGTTAGCGACAGGCAAGCTGAGGAGCCTGGGCATGAAGCATACTGATACCTAGAGCTTACTCTGAAGTGCACAGAAATATAAGATGGGTGAATGGCTCAATATGAGATAAAACAGAGACAGCACAGTGTGGAGTCAGGACCCAGGTGGTTGGGTGAATGGTGCCTACCGCACAGCTCTTCCAGCTCCTCTGTATGCTTGACTATTCCTAAGAAAGTTGTGGCGAGGGTCCCCAGCTCAAACTTTCTTCACACACCCATTGAGAGGCCGGGCAGCGAGGAGCCAACCACAGTCAGTGCAGGCAACGAGAGTCCTCCTCCTTGTGTTTGGCCCTTTGCAGGGAACCATCACCAGCAGCCATGTCCAGGCTGACTTGCTCATGACTCTTTCCCAGATGACACCGGCTGGGGGTGCTGCAGGCAGTCTCCTTTCCCTTGTTTGTGCTGATACCCAGTAGTTTCCTCCTTGAAGGTGCAACTCTTCTCCCTTAGGATGTGTCCTGTGGCTCCAGGGCAAGGTAGAGACCCCCGCTAAAGTTTGTCTTTTTCACAGATTATTTACTCCAAAGTTATTTGAAACACCATAGACCTGTTTTGTCCTTTTTTGTTCCAAGAAAAAAGTTTAACAGAAATGTCAGTGCGTTGACAAAGAACCTTCTGGGTTCATGTGAGTTCCGCTGGGAACAGAGAGGGTAGAGGGTGTCAGGGAAGGTCACTAGTGTGGTGTCCCTGTAACAGGAACAGCACATTTGATCTGCAGACCTATGTTCCCGCTTGGCCAAAGGCTCTGTTCCCTCTGTGAGTGACATCATTTCATTAGCGTCTCTAATTCTATTCCGGGCATTCATTTAATTTTGTATCTTTTTTTCCTCCCAGCTGGACCGACCACCTTGATCATAAGGTTCAGTATTTCAGAGATCAATTGTCCTGACTCCTTCCAGCAGGTGGCCAGCCAAGTTTCCCTGTCACGTTGCTTAATTAGGTCCTTCGTTGTAGTTTTTAGTGCATTAACCATATACAAAAAGCATCTTGTTAAGGGGTATCTATCAGTTTACTTACTATGTTTCTCTTGGAGTAACTGATATTAAATACTTTCATATTTACTCACCATTATACAAACAAGTAAGGCCTTAGTTCTTAAAACAGGTCAGCAACACACAAATCCCATCTTTACCTTTTTACCTCCTCAAATCTTATCCGTGTTGACTTATAATTTGCTTCACTTACATGTCCTAGAGATAGGAAATACAATTTCAATCTTTTTCTCCCTTAGAGTGCAAAGTGTCCTAAACGTGAACAGGCTTCAGAATCATCTGGATGCCTGCTCAAAGGCAGATATTGGGGCCCATCTGGTACAGGTGAGATGGAAACAACCTTCTGAGAAACGCCACCTTCAAAGAGGGTATGCTACAAAATTACAATCCTACAGAAATGCAAAATGTACTAGCCTGGATATTTAGGATTTGTGTTTTATTATTTAAATTTTTGTTTCAAATTATTGCTATTCATAGATTGCTATTCATCTATGAATTAGTCAATCTGGAAAAAGTGAGATGTGACTCCCTGTGAAAGATGAAAAATCAGGCACTTTGGAGAAAGACTGTTTCCTAACTGGATTTAGACTTTCATGTAACCCTAATTCTGTGTTTCATATATATATATATATATTCG
>NW_007067389.1:205303-206030 GCF_000164805.1 Carlito syrichta | reverse complement strand
CATATATATATATATATATATATATATATATATATATATTATTTTATTTTATTTTTTAGTTGGAGTCTTACTCCGTAGCCCAGGCTGGAGAGCAGTGGCATGCTCACGGCCACTACAGTGTCGACCTACTGGCCTTGTGATCCTTCTGCCTCAGCCTTCCAAGTAGCCGGAGTTACAGGCGTGAGCTACCATGCCTGGCTAATTTTTTGATTTATTGTGGAGATGAGGTCTCACCATGTTGCCCAGGCTGGTTTCAAGCCCGCGGACGCAGGCAATCCTCTCACCTTGGCCTCCCAAAGTGCTGGGATTACAGACTTGAGCCACCGTACCCAGCCTCCTTTCCCTATTTTTAAGCTGACTGGGGAGATACATTGCCATCAACGAGTTTCTTTAAGATTTTATGTAGGTGTAGAGAGTAACACAAGGCCAGCACTTTTGAATTAGCATTAACTTTTGATTATGACAGAATTGTTTTGATTAAAGAAATAAATGAGAATGCTTAAGTAAAATCAAATGCTTCCAGAAATGAAACCATCCCCATCAGTTGTTCTTTCCAGAGGTAAGTACCTTTCATTTTCTTATTTTCCAATTTTTTTTTTTAAGGTAGGTGCATGTATTAATACATGTAATTTAAACAAGCCTCTTAAAGCTTACTAAAAGCCGGGCATGGTAGCGTGCGCCTGTAGTTCCAGCTACTTGGAAGGCTGAGGTGGAAGATCGCTGGAGT
>NW_007067389.1:42096-205283 GCF_000164805.1 Carlito syrichta | reverse complement strand
GTCGAGGCTGCGGTGGCCAGGAGCGGCCACTGCACTCCAGTCTGGGTGACAGAGTGAGACTCCAACACACACACACACACACACAAATCCTAATAGTTTCCTGCCCCACCCCTCCCAGTTTTCCTGAGCAGTGACTTTTAACTATTTCAGCAGTTTCTTTTGCTATTTTTTCGTTACATAACTACTTAAGACTTTTTTTGATTTATTATTTTATACATGTGGAGGCTAAAGCAACTCTGTCTTGAACGCGAATCTGCCCTATTGACTGGATTCCAGGAAGGCCTCTGAGATTTCCATGCTAGATACTGTCACTCCCCACTCTTAGGCCAAAGCAACCCAATCATATATCCTATCCTCAGGCAGACTGACACTCCCTGAGGGGTCAGGTTCAGTTGTCCCTTGGGTCCTTCCCTGTGGACTCTCAGTCCTGGTTCTAAGGGTGACGGACCTGGAACCCACTTCCTCTCCGTGCCTGACAGATACGCCTGAAGGTTTCCTTCTGAGAAGCTGGATTTGTTGGCCCTTCTTTGGGCCTCTCAGCTTCTGTAGCTCTGGGAGCAGGTTTGCATCTGCACCATCCAACATCTTCACTTGCCTTACTGTCCCCAAACAGTTGTTAAGGGATCACACAGTCATCACATCATCATGACAATATACATATTACTCATCACTGGAAAAAACAGCACACTATGCTTTCACTTCCTATTCTGGTACTTCTTTCTAAATGCCCCAAATATGCCAAAAGCCTATTATTATTTTGAGTTAGGGTCTCACTCTATTGCTTCACTTACAAATAACAGTGCAGTGGCACGATCATAGCTCACTGCAGGCTTGACCTCCTGAGCTCAGGCGATCCTTCTGCCTCAGCCTCCCGACTCAGCTGGGACTACAGGTGTAAGCCACCACATTAGTTTTGATTTTTTGAAGACAAAGTCTTGCTATGTTGCCTCGCTGGTCTCAAAACTCCTGGGCTCAAGCGATCCTCCTGCTTCAACCTCCCAAAGTGTTGGGTTACATGTGTGAGCCACGATGCCCGACCTCAATGACATATTTTTTTTTGAGTTGGAGTCTCACTCTGTCGCCCAGACTGGAGTGCAGTGGCATGCTCATGGCCACCGCAGCCTCGACCTGCTGGGCTCCGGCAATCCTTCTGCCTCAGCCTTCCAGTAGCCGGAACTACAGGCGCGAGCTACCACGCCCGGCTAGTTTTCTTATTGTAGAGATGAGGTCTCGCCAAGTTGCCCAGGTAGGTCTTGAACCTGCGGTCTCAGGCAATCCACTCACCTCAACCTCCCAAAGTGCTGTGATTACAGGCTGAGCCACCAAGCCCGGCTTTTTTTTTTTTTTTTTTTAAAGAAGGGGTCTTGCTGTGGTTTCCAGGCTGGTCTTGAACTCCTGGCCATAAGTGATCCTCCCACCATCCTCAAGCTGGACTACAGGTGCCACCGCACCCAGTTAACCTATTAATACTTCAGTTTTCTAAGCCAGCTGCAGGGTAGACTACTGCCTGTGCTGGCCCTAGTTCTGACACCACGTTATGCTTTTTCACTCCTATACTTCTTCATTCTACTGGGGCGTTTCCTCCTGTAGCTTTCCAAGATGAGCACATGGGGTTATAAACCCCCGAGTCTTCAATTGTCTAAAAATGTCCTTACTTTACCCACACTCTCGATTATTTGGCTGAATACAAATCTATCAGTTGAACTTTCCTCTTAGAATTTTGAAGGCAGGTTCTGTTGTTTTGTTTCTTTTATTCCCCTACGCCTTCCCTTTCTTTCTTTTTTTTTTTTTTTTTGAGTCAGAGTCTCACACTGTTGCCCAGGCTGGAGTGCAGTGGCCACTCCCGGCCACCGCAGCCTCGACCAGGTGGGCTCCGGCGACCCTTCTGCCTCAGCCTTCCAAGGAGCTGGAACTACAGGCATGTGCTTCCACGCCCAGCATCTTTTTAAAAAAAATTTATTATGGAGACGAGGTTTCACCAAGTTGCCCGGGCGGGTTTCAAACCTGCAGGCTCAGGCAATCCTCTTGCCTCAGCCTCTCAAAGTGCTGGGATTACAGGCTGAGCCACTGAACCTGGCCTCACTTCCTTTCTTAAATGCATCTCAAATTCAGTGGGCCCAAAACCAAAATCAAACTCCCACCACAAAATCTTGCTATCTCCAAAGTTAGAACAGCTCCTAAACCACAATTTCTCACTGTGCCCAACCTTCTGGTCCAAATGACCATCATCCTGCACCTGAGCCTCTGTATTTTTTAAAATTAC
Organism: Carlito syrichta; assembly: GCF_000164805.1. Classification (NCBI taxonomy): domain Eukaryota; kingdom Metazoa; phylum Chordata; class Mammalia; order Primates; family Tarsiidae; genus Carlito; species Carlito syrichta. The sequence continues at coordinate 203,020 of NW_007067389.1, read as the reverse complement.
AAAGCATTTCAAATAAACCTGTGTGGCTTTATACTTTTCTACATAAAAAGAGTGAAGCTCTCACCCAGGTCATCATAAACACAAGGAATAGCTCTAATTGCCAAGCATCCCCTTTGCCCTGTTCCCATACCCACCAGCACTTCCCACTGCAGTGCCTGGGACTTGATGGGCAGCTGAGCGCTTGGTCCACACCTAGGGCAGGGGGCTGCCAGCAGAGAGTGGAAACACTACTGCTTCTTTCCCTCTGTCTTGTGGATCTCAGCAGAATGGTACTTGTCACCCAGTGAGCACGGACTCACTGGCCTGGAAGTGCCTTTCCAGTCCGGTTTCTCCACACCCCAGCTGGAGCCTTCTGGTGTGATCTACCAGACTGCTCCCACTGAAATTTCAGTCTTGGAATCTGCTTTGGTTCCCCATCTAAGATAGCAACAGACTCACTTCCTACCAATGGACTTCCAGGTTGCTGTTGGTTTTTCACTAACAAACAAGGCTGCAGCATTTGCCTACAAACCCCTGGGTGTGCACGGAGGAGGTTTCTCTTGGGATCACCCCCAGTGGAACTGCTCAGTTGAAGGGTGTGTGCATCTCACCTTCAGTAAATACCACTGACACATCAAAGACTGGCGGAAATGCCACACGAGGGGTGGATGGCACCTCCCGTGGCAGGGGCTGAGGCCCAGTCCTGGCCGGGAGAGGCAGAAATATATTTAGTAAATAGTACTTGATACAGTTAAGATTCGTGATGAATAAAAACATCCTGTGTAGAAATAATTGTCCACAGATCTAAAGTCCACGAGTCGTTTTTTTAATGTAAAAGTACATAATTTTTTAGAGGGGAAGGAACAACTTGAAACAGTCAGAAAACACCTTCACATTAATCATTCTTTTCATATACTTCAAATTTGTACTTAATGCCTTTTTCCTCCTGGACATCAGAAAGAACACCTGGGTATCTGCAAAAGAAAAACATATGTAGTTACATTCTGTATCCACTAAAAACACAGCTTTACTTATTCTCAACCAAATGGTATCAACAGTGCATAAAGCAAATAAAAGTTTTCCTTCCTTCTTTCATCACAATGGTAAGCCTCTGTTAAGTTAGGTAAATATTGTGCAAATTTACCACACACGCAAACAGTAAGAAAAAATGGCAAATTATGTGGAAAGTTAGAAGACAAAAAGTGTAGTTTTTCTTCTTCCTTGCTTCAAAGTCCTAATTCTTCTCTCAAAAACCACTGATAGCAGTTTTCCTTGAGTCCTTCGGTCTCCCAGCGAATATGAAATTCTTAAGAATTTTCTGCAAGTCTTACACTTGGAATCGCATTTCTCATGTAAGCAAAAGAAAAATGAATACAAACTGTAGCTGTGTAGAGCATTCCATGCACAATGACACTGGCACTCCTGCAGGGTTGGCGTACGCCATATTGCCTGACACCACAGTGTGGGAGAGGGCCCTCTACAGGACCACTCTCTCAGGTCTGTGTCCCTCTACCTTCCCACACAGCTTGTCCTCTGGGGACTGTCCAGACCACGCCAGCCTTCAATGAGTTTTTCCATGTTGCCCCAGTTGTGGCACACTTCCCTAGCACATGCAGGCTCACCCCAGCACACTCTAGGTGGGTTAGGAACACTGTTTCAACCTGACTGTGCCTGACTCTGGTGCTACCATGGGACATTGTCTTCATCCTTGCAAAGAACTTAGTACTGAGCCTAATCCATTCAGTGCTCCACAGATGTCATCCACTAATTTGTTTTGTCCCCTTAACTGTTTTCTCTTTTGAGTTGGGGGTCTGCTTCTGTAGCCCCAGGCTGGAGTGCAGTGGCATGATCACAGCTCACTGCAGCCTCAACCTTCTGGGCTTAGGTGATCCTCCTGCCTCAGCCTTCCGAGAAGCTGGGACTACAGGCATGCACCACCATGCCCTACTAATTATTTGCATTGAGATGATGTCTTGCTATGGTTCCAACTCCTGGGATCTCCCACCTCGCCTCCCAAAGTGCTGGGATTACAGGTGTAAGCCACCATGCCCAGCCCTACTACTGTTTTCTAAACTAACTATAGACAAGTATATCAGAAATCAGTAAATCTCTCATGACATCCAATGCACTGCTGAGTAATAACAGGCATTAATTAACCTTTTGTTGACTAGAGATTCTGCCATTTTGATTAAAAAACATAATTAGAGACATAAAGTAACAATAGTAAAATAATGTGTAGAGAGAAGAAAGACATTTTCTCTGGAGTAATTTCCATTTCATAAGAAACAATGTTTCTATTTACCAACCGTATTCTTAGATATTTCTATTCCACTGTTTTAGTATGGAATAGAATAATATGGTTTACCTATGTCATCTCCTGTTAACATGTATAAAACAGTCTCTCTTATGAGAAACAAGCAGATGGGCACAGGCGATGGGCCCAGGGCAAAACATGACTGAACTCTCGTGACAAAAGTTCTGGTTCCAGGCAAGCCATTGTTGGAACTGATTGAAAACTGCAGAAAGTCTATTTCTCTCATCTCTCATTTCCACACAGGGCAGCGCCAGAATCTATCCAGGCAGGATTTACTAGAGGTAATGCTCGCTCACTTTCTACCCTGGGGAGAACTAATCTACTAAAAGGCTACAATACTAGAATGATTCCTTTTTTTCCATCCTGACCCCAAATGAGGCAGTCCAGCAGTCCTGGTTAGTGTGCGCTGCACAGCTCTCAGCCTTCCCTCCAGCAGGTGCCCAAAGACCAGGGCCTAGGGAGGAGCAGCACGTGCCACACACCTGAGTGACACTCTCCAACAGGCTTTTGCCAGAAATAAGGTTGATACTTTGGTCTTACACAAGTTTCCCAGAGCCCCCCAAGACCAACTCAGCCAGGCTCTTTGAGAATGGGGCCCAAGAATCTGCACAAAAGAGAACCAGCATATTCTTAAATCCATTGGAATCTGAAACCACTGCTCTAGCTCCCTGTTAGGTACAGTATGGATGTGGTGGGCATTCCTGTGAATCTAGTCAATTTAAATTTTCTATTCAGACCTGGCACAGTGGCTCACACCTGTAATCACTGTGGGAGACTGAGGCAGGAGGATCGCTTGAGGCTAGGAATTTGAGACCAGCCTGGGTAACATAGTGAGATCTTGTCTTTAAAAAAATACAGAAATTAGCTGGGCATGGTGGCATGTGCCTGTAGTCCCAGTTACCTGGGAGACCGAAGAGGAAGGATCACCTAAACCAAGGAGGTCAAGGCTGTTTTTAAGCCATGATCATGCCATTGCACTCCTACCTGGGTGACAAAGTGAGACCCCAACTCAAAAAAAAAATAAAAAAATTCTCTTCTTCACCCCAAGGGGTTAAAACAGGTGGAAATGTAATCGCTCCCTGTCAACTTCAAGACAAGAATCATTTTCCTAGCATGACGCACAAGGCCCTCCATAGGGTCCAGACTCTACATCTCTAGTTACCAGGCCTCGATATTCCCAATACTCTTTGCTTCCACCATACTACTAAATTCTACATGAAACACTTCTGAATCTCTAAAAGAATCAATGCAATTGATTCTGTATTTCTGAACATACTATTTATTCTATATAGACTATGTCTACACCAACGTAAATATGATTAGAAACATCATACCATTTTTAGTAATTATCTATAAAGTCTTTTTAAAAATATGATTTTATTATGCCGATTTTAAACCATAATTTTAGTTTCTTTGGTATGAATCATGAAATGTAACATTTACACACATTTTTGTGGAAAATTCTCAAGTGTCAAGATTGTCAGTTAATAAGACAAAGGCAAAGTATCAAGAAGTATTTCTAAAACCATGAATGACAATTTAAAAATGACTATGCCATTAGCCAGACATGATCAGTAACATGGTATTAATGTTCCTCTAACTAAAATTTAATTCTGCTTAACTTTCATTTTTTTCTATAACATACATGTATCCAGTCTCTATTAATAATGATTACAATTATCTCATAATTATGATTCCAAATTTTTCTAAAGAGCATGCTCTGCCTGGGAGCCACGTTTGGTCTGAGTTCAAGTCTAACAGGTTTGCAAGTGACACCTATCTGCTGGGAACCACTCTGACAGAAGCTACCCTCCAGAAACCTCAAGAATCAGGGAAGCCAAGGAATATGAATAAAGATACAATCTGAGCTGACAGAGAACTACACAAATAATCTAGGGATAATTTGATGGAAGGTCTAAGAAAGAGGTGAACAGAGTTCTTGAGTTCCCCACCAAAATCCCAGCTTGCACAAGACATCCTGTATATAGAAAAATCCAAAGAAATCTAATAAAATTACTAAACGAGTTCAGCAAGGCTGCAGGATACAAGATCAACGAACAAAATCCACTTGTATTTCTATACACTAGCAATAAACAGTCTGAAAATAAAATTAAGAAAACAATACCAGGCAACCCCTCGGGTCCCCTCCCACTCTGTGAACTTTTCTGTCCTCGCAATAAATTCTGCTTTCTAAAAAAAAAAAAAAAAAAAAGAAAAACAATACCATTTACAATAGTATCAAAAGGAATAAAATACTTAAGAATAAATTTATCAAAGCAGTATAAGATTTATATACTGAAAGCTACTAAACATTGATGAAAGAAATTAAAGAGGACCTAAATAAGAGAAAAGGCATCACATACTCAGTTTGGAAGACTTAATATTGTTAAAATGGCAATACTCTTCATAGTGATCTACAGATACAACAGAATCTATCAAAATCCCAGCTTGTTTTCTGGCAGAAATTGATAAGCTGATAAAAAAATTTATATGGAAATGCAAGGGGACCCAGAATAGCCAAAACAAACTTGAAAAAGAAGAATAAAGTTTAAAGACCTCCACATTATGATTTCAAAAGTAGTAATCAGGATGGTGTATTATGTACATATAGATCAACTGAAGAGAACCAGACATAAACTCTCACATTTATGGTCAGTTTATTTTCAACAAGGGTTGAAAACAATTCAGTGGAAGAAAGACTAGTCTTTTCAAAAAACAGTGCTGAGACAACTATGTATACACTTATAAAAGAATTAATTTGGACCCCTTTCTTATACCTGACACAAATTCACTCAAATGGGTCAAGACTTCTATATAAAAGAGTTAAAACCATAAAACTCTTAGAAGAAAACAGAGTACATCTTTGTGAGTTTAGATGAGGCAATGATTTCTTAGGTATGACACCAAAAAGACAAGTAACAATAGAAAAAAATAGGTAAATTGGACAATGTCAAAATTAAACACTTTTGTGTTGCAAATGACAAAGTGAAAAAGACAATTCAGATAATGGCATGAAACATTTGCAAATCATATAGCTGATAAGAGTCTTGTATCTAGAATATTCAAGAAACTCTTAAAGCAGAAATGTAAATATTCAAACTGTAAAAATAAGCAAAGGTTCTGAATAGCTATTTCTCCAAAGAAGATACATAAATGGCCAATAAACACCTGAGAAGATAGATGCTCAACATCATTAAGGAAATGCAAATTGAAACCAAGAGATATCACTTTACATTCACTAGGATGGCTCTAACCAAAAAGACAGACTGTAACAAGTGTTGCTGGGGATGTGGAGAAATTGGAGGCTTTATTCAATGCTGGTGGGAACATAAACAGGTACAGTCATGTTTAGCAGTTCTTCAAAATGTGAAGAACATGTTTAGCAGTTCTTCAAAATCTTCATAGATTCCATAGGACAGAGCAATTCTTCTAGATCATACCCAAAAGGAATGAAAACGTATACCCACATGAAAACTTCTACATGAATGTTCTCAACAAAATAGTCAAAACTAAGAACAAACCAATGTCTGAGAATTGGTGAATAGATAAATAAAATGTGATACCAACACAATGGAGTATTTTTTGGCAACAGAAAGGAATGAAGTCCCGAAAGATATTTCAATATGAATAAGTCTTAAAAACAATATGCTAAGTGAAAGAAGTCAATTCCAAGAATAACCACATATTATAGGATTCTATTTACATGAAATGCCCAGAATAGGCATATCTATAGAGACAGAAAGTAGATTAATGGTTCCTAGGGCTGAAAGGGCTAAGTAATGGACATTGATTGCTAATGGGTAGATGCTTTTTTTTTTGGTGATGTTTTAAAACTTAGACTGTGGTGATGGTCACATGATGCTGTGAATGTACTAAATCCCATCGACTTATATACTTTTGATAGTTGATGTTATAATACTGAATGTTTCCATAAAGATGCTCAATTTTCTTTTCTAAAAGTCAGAGAGCCAGAATGGGATTTGTTGTAAGCTATCAAGGATCCTGAAGGGTCACAGCTTTGGAATGGGTTTTGACTGAGAGCAACATGGTCGGATATTTAATGTGGAGCTGATTCACACAGAATTGAAGAGAAAGACAAGATGAGAGTAGAGATCAATAGTCACATAATGTGTAAGTCAGCAATGTAAGCAGCAGAAAATATATAAGGTTTGACAAAGATAACAACTGATTTTTACAGGAATACACATATAAAATCACTAAGTGTGATTCTTCTAGGTAGCCAGTTTTGGAGCCTACATAAAAGTCTGTACTTGAGCTGTTTATAGTTCTGATAATTTTCAGTTTTCTTTGGAGTCAAGAGTCTAAGAAAATCAGTCACTTGCTTCATTTGATTAGACTATTACTTTATTAAGAGATTAGTTGAAAGCATGGCCACCATTTATTCAGATGTGGCTCTGATGTTCCTTTAGGGTGTTTCAAAAAAAGAAACACACTCATAGCATAGTGGTTATCTGCAACTGAGAACCTTTGAGAGATTGTGTCATAAGTTGGTGTAAAGTATTAATATAATGAATCTTACTAATATAATGAGTCCTCTATAGCTAATAGTTGAAACGTGCTTTTTGCCAAAATATTATGAGTTTTAAAACTAGGCAGCCTCAGGCTACAGTCACATGTACACGGTGACTTAAGTCCCTCCACCTTCCACCTGAGCTACTGCACCAGAGGGTCTCCCTCCAATAGTCTCCACAGAGCTTCTAGAACAATCCACTCTCTCTTTAGATCCAGTCGCCTCCTGAGTTACAGGCCCTGGGAACAGGCCTATTCTTCCCTGCCTCAGGCTCTGCGCCCTGCTGTTTCTGGCAGCTCCTCTTGCCCTCTGCACAGCTGGCTTCCTGTTCTTCAGAGAAGACTCCACAGACTCCATGGTATCAATCACACCACACATTCTGCATGTGTCTTAACCCCCAACTCCCCACTTGAAAGAAGGTAATCTTCTGGAGGGGCATCAACAGTGGCTACCTGGTAAACTGCTTCCCCAGAGCTCAGGTCCAAGGCTGACTCTCCTAGGAGGAACTAGTGACTGCTCTTCTAGATTGCAGTAAAGTCATTAAAACCTGAACATTTCCCAGTCTTCTGAAACAAATTTCCAAAAGTTCCTATAGTATTTGTCTATAAAACATAATGTTATCCTGAATTCAATCTGAAAAACATGTTCTTTTCTATAATTTTTTTTTGAGTTTGAGCCTCACTCTGTCACCCAGAATGGAGTGCAGTGGCACGCTCCCAGCCACCGCAGCCTCGACCTGCTTGCCTCCAGCGATCCTTCCGCCTCAGCCTTCCAAGTAGTCAGAACTACAGGTGCAAGCTACCATGCCTGGCTAGTTTTTAATTTATTGTGGAGACAAGGTCTCGCCAAGTTGCCTGGGTGGGTCTTGAATTCCATAATTCTTAAGCAGGAAATCCAAAAGTGCTTCAGACTAATTAATAATATTATACTTACTCTGAGAGAAGTTTATATTTCTCTAAATCAATTTCTGGAAAAAACGTGTCACTTTCAAAGTCCTGCATGATCCTTGTCACAAACAGTTTAAGATGGCCTGGCTGGCTCATGGCTTCCTTTGAAATAAAACAAACAGCATCAATTTCCTTAATCTGTGTCTAAAGACACAAACTCTGCTTACAATAATTTTTTTTTTTTTTTTCAGTCAGGGTCTCAATGTCACCCAGACAGGAATGCAGTGGCATGATCATGGCTCACCACAACCTTAACCTCCTGGGCTTAGGTGCTCTTCCCACTTCAGCCTCCCGAGTAGCTAGGATTTTTATTTTTTTTAATTTTTTTTATTGCCTAGGATGGTCTTGAACTCCTGGGCTTAAGCAAAGCGCTGGATAACAGGCATGAACCACCGTGCCTAGCCTTGCTTACAATGACTTTTTAATTTAAGCATTCAGTTTCGTTGTTTTTCTTTGGCTGTTGTTTTAAGGGTTAAGAACCCAAATTATCCAGTTGCTCTACACAGAAAAATTATGAGTGTATATATGGGTGAGACAGTACAATTTCATGAGACCTGGACTACTAAAAGCCACATACATACACACACATATACATATAGAATTACAAGTGTTGTCTTAAAAACTGAAGACAGTAGTCCCCTCTTCCTTATCCACAGATTCAACTGCCCAAGGTCAACCATGGTCTGAAAATATTAAGGGAAAAATTCCAGAAAAAAACAACTTATAAGACTTAAACTGCATGCCATCTGGGTAGTGTCATGGAATCTCATGCATACTGCTGCATCCTGCCTGGGAGGTGAATCCTCTCTTCATCTAGTGCCCACGCTGTCTACACCGTCCACCGTTATTTGGTAAGCTGCCTTGGTTAGCAGCTGCAGCATCAACTGTGGAGGTGTTGCAGTCCTTGTGTTCAAGGAAGCCTTATCTTACTCAGCAACGGCCCCAGAGTGTAAGAGTAGTGATGCTGGCATAATGTCATAATGTCATAACAGTTCTATTTTATTAGTTATTGTTGTTAATCGCTCACTGTGTTAATTTATATATTAAACTTCATCACAGGTATGATTTTTCCTATACAAGAAAAAATATGGTATACAGAAGGTTTGGTATTAGCTGCAGTTTCAGGTATGGAGGGGGAGGTCTTGGATCATCCATCAACGATAAAGCGGGGATGACTGTAGGACTAACTAGAGCAGCATTTGAGGTTCTGTAATAAAGCTGATGATATAAGGCAAACTTTCTGTAAAAGGCCAGATGGTAAATAGTTTAGGCCTTAAGGGCCATAGGTCTTCTTACCTGTGTAGGCAAAAGCAGCCATAGACGAGACTAAATGTATAGGCATGGCTGCATTCTGAAAAATTTTATTTACAAAAATAGGCCACAGGCCCACTTTAGCCCACAGGAAGAAGGCCTGAATAAGCTGCTGTGATGTGAGGTAGGTCGGTAATATAAAATTATTCCTTGAAGGTTCTATTTCCTTAGTATATGTATAGATACAGATATGTCAAATTATATACAAGCATTTGGGTATTTATCTTGGGAAAGGTGAATATGGTCTTGAATCAATCAAAATGTGATAGGCACTAAACAAAATAAAGAAATAACTTGTTTTCTTATGAGAAAATCATATTTGGATGAAAAGATCCGAAAGAAAAATGTCTATCTTCCTGTATTACAAACGGGGAAAATAAGAGGTTGTGGAAACGGAACTCCTAAAACAGAGAGGTTTTATAATCCAACTAGGATTCTGGTATTCCTCTTCTTTCTAAAATAATTTCAGTGTATATACATTAATTACCACAGGTCCCAAAGAATAGGGACTGATTTTTCTACCTCCCTATAAATGTTAATCTTTAATTAGTATTTTAAAAGAGGAAAATAATTCTATTTATTATCCTCAAAAGATTTTAAAGCAGGAAGTCATCTGGTACCAAAAAAGGGGAATGTTTTCTCTTTTACATACTATTTTCCCTTATACTATGGAATCTTGGTAATCCTCCTCCTGTGCCCTCACATTATATTAAATTTGGTGAAGGAAAAGTTTTCTGCTTTTAACAAATTCATATTCATCTAGTTAGTGACAGCCCCATCTAGTTAGTGACAGCTCTTTCTTAGTGAGAGACATATTTATCCTGGAAGGAGGGCACATCCCCGAGTAGAAAACAGTATAGTGTAAGTATGTTCTCAGGGAAGGATTCAGAATGGATTTTAAACTGGAAACATCAACTATTTTGTTTTGAAAAGATACTGGCATGTGGGGATACGCTGGTCAAAGTCTACACAATTTGTTAGTTAAGAGGAATAAGTTCAAGAGCTCTACTGTACGACATGGTGACTATAGTAAAAAATAATGGTTGTATTCTTAAGAATTGCTACAAGAGGCCATTTTAAGTGTTCTCACCACAGAAAATGGTGAGGTAATGCATGTAAATTAACCATACCACAAGGCACACATATTTCAAAATAAATATGTTGTATACTACATATATATGTACACAAAATTATTTGTCAAGATAAATAAAAACAAAACAGATTGGTATGGACTAAACAATTTACTTTTACATTTGTATCCAGTTTGTATGACAGTATCAAACAAGGAATTATTTAAATTGACAATATGTCTAATTCACAGTAGGGATAGCGTGCTGCTTCCAACCCAGACAATGGGTTATGCCTTGTCCCCTCTGTTTCCTTTAGAGGACAGGGAAGCTGAAAGCATTCTGTTGTATTTACAGGTAACTTTACTTACCCTATAAACAGAGTTGCCTCCTACTATCCAAACCTTGTCTACTTTATTTGCTAATTCTGGTTGCTCAATGAGTTTCAAGGCATCATCAAGACTTTTGGCAAGAAAATGAGCTCCTGGTGGAGGTACCCTGAGATTGACAAAAAGAATTACACATAGTTTTTGTAAATCTCATCCATATTAGTCAAATAATCTGAATAAGAAACAGTGATTATAAAACTAAAATCATCATAAATATGAATCCATTCAACAAAAGGCACTTAATATCATCATGGCCTATGTCCAATAATTCTACCCATATCTGGGCCACTATGAATCAACACAAAAAACCACATGTGATACCTTGTGACCTCTGGTAGAAAAACATCAGAACAGTTGTCTCTGGAGGATGGAAGAAGATTAGCTGGGGCAGGGTACAAGGAAATTTTCTGGGGTGATGGTAGTATTCTGTATCTTTGATAGAGGCTTGGGTTATACAGGTACAGATGTTTGCCAAAACTTAGCAAATGTATACTTAAGATTGTGCATCTCATTGTGTGCAATACTTACTTAAAAGAAATAAAAAAGCCGGGCTCGGTAGCTCAGCCTGTAATCCCGCACCTTTGGGAGGCTGAGGTGAGTGGATTGCCTGAGCCCGCGGGTTCGAGACCTGCTTGGGCAGTGAGACCTCATCTCTACGATAAAAATAAAAAAATCAGCCGGGCGTGGCAGCGCATGCCTGTAATTCCAGCTACTCGGAAGGCTGAGGCGGAAGGATCGCCGGAGCCCAGCAGGTGAGGCTGTGGTGGCTGGGAGCGGCCACTGCACTCCAGTCTGGGCAACCGAGTGAGACTCCAACTCAAAAAAAAAAAGGAAATAAAAAAATCGTAAAGAAATATTGAATTTTAGTTAACGATATATATGATAAAGTATTTAGGGGAAATATACTGATATCTGCAAGTTATTTGGAAATGCATAAATGAGCACGACTACTGGATGGACAGACAGATGCGTGAGGTAGCATAGTAAGACATTAATGGTAGGTGGTGGGCAAACAGCTGTTTACTGTAAAGTTCTGTCTGTATATTTGCAAATTTACATGACAAAATGATAGAGAGATGTTTGAATGACTATAGAAAAGTTTTTCTTTTTTTTAAGTTTTCAAACAAAGTTTATTAGAGAGATAAGGGAGAAAAGAAAGCGTTGACATGCCAGAGTTGGCAGACAAAAGACACCCCAAAGTTTGAAATGACATTCAAACTATTAAAAGTGATCACCTTTGCAGGGTGGGGAAAGGACTTTCATGTTTCAACCAATACAGAAATGGGTGAAGTATTAAAAAATGAGTTTATTCTTACTTATGTAATTAAAAGTCCAAAAGGGAAAAAGTTAGTTTCAGTGTTCATATTGACTAGCTTAATCTTTCCCAATCTCTAAAACTGTTATCTTTTCTTTGAGGGGGTAGAGGTAGCAACTCCCTTTATAAATGGGGAAATATGCAGTAATCAGATACTGAACAGAAATTACAATTCACTGTCAAGTGTTTAGCCTGGTACTTTAAAGATTAAAAAACTGCCTTTTAAGAGTTATAACAATGATTAATCAGTAGCTAAAGGTGACTACTCATTCTCCTGGTTGCCTCCTCTCTCTCCTTCTGATCTGTATTTTACTTACTTGACTCTTGGTCATTTCTAAAAATTAGGTTAGAGCAAAGAATATGCTTTGACTAACTGGAAAAAGGTACACAGAGGCCAGGGAGAAAGTAAAATGAACTGAAAAGTTTCTCCTAAGGCAGATTCAGGCCCCAGGCTGGACTAGGCCATTCAGGGAGAGAATTGCATCTAGAAACAAAGATCTGGAGTTGGGAAAAAAGACAGTCGAGTTAATACACAAAGTCTAGGATGACCAAAATAGAGTTACAGCGGTTTCAGTAACCATGGATGTTGAAGTCGGAACGGATGAGAGGAGATAGAGAAGGGTAAAAAGTGATCTGGGAACTGACACACGAACAAACCAGAAGTGGTACCCTAGAAGTTGGTGGACAATGGCAGATGATTTAGAAGGTGATATAAATAAAGTGTTGTGTGGACATTAAATAAAGAGGCAACAACTTTATAAATATTGTGAAATAATGACTTGGAAATGGCTCAAGGGCTTAGGTGAAGATACTTCCTTGCACTTTTGTGAGTCTGGAAAAGAAAACCAAGAACAGAGTAAAGATTTAGTTCAGATTTAAGTTATAGCAAAGGCATGAAGGAAATGCTTCTGTAAAATATTTCTATTTAGCATTTCAGAAATAGATTTCATAGGACACTGGGTAAAAAAGAATGAACAAAAAGTGGAGGAAACATTTGAGTTCACCCACCCTTCACCACACAAATCCTAGAAACAGTCAATACTGTGACATTTCATTGATGAACTTTTTTTCCTACAATTATCTCAAACCAATCCAGATTAGATTCCCTGACAAAGGAGAGCTGGCACGTGGTGGTATATGGACTCTGTGGCAAGAGTGCAGACATGCCTGATATCTTGCTTCTGAGCGCCTTGGATTCCTTCAAAGGTTTTTCACGAGGATAAACGAGATCATGTACAGAAGCAGATACTTCATTTAATGTCACCAGCAGTCCTGCATGGTACTATTACTATTCCTTTTCACAGATGAGGGAAGGGAGGCTGATGGTCACACAGTTAGGAGATGGTGGACCTGGGAGTTGGATTCCAGCAGCAACTCTGGAGCTTGAGCTACAACTTATGTGGACAATACACTTTACCTGGGGACCATGGCTACAAGGGTGTCAGATGCCAGGCGCTAAAGACACGAGGCTGGTGAGGCTCAGACCAGACAGCTAGATCACCCCCAGATGTTGCGTAAACAGCATTCCTTTTCACTGTGCCTGATGTGAGAGCTGTAGGGTGGATGGAGCTCTGGCCCAGTTCTCCGGGAACACTTGAAAAGCCACTTAAAAACAAAAAACCAGCCGGGCTCGGTGGCTCAGCCTGTAATCTCGCACCTTTGGGAGGCTGAGGTGAGTGGATTGCCCGAGCCCGCGGGTTCGAGACCCGCCTGGGCAGCGAGACCTCATCTCTACAATAAATCAAAAAAAATCAGCCGGGTGTGGTAGCGCATGCCTATAATTCTGGCTACTTGGAAGGCTGAGGCGGAAGGATCGCCGGAGCCCAGCAGGTCAAAGCTGCGGTGGCCGGGAGCGGCCACTGCACTCCAGTCTGGGCGACTGAGTGAGACTCCAACTCAAAACAAAACAAAAAAACCCCCAAAAAACCTTGGGACAGAATAGTATCTTAACCAGAATTCCAAAATACATTCCACATAAGACCCTTCACACTCAGCATCTCATCTTCCTGTGCTGTACAGACACTGCGTTTTTCACAAATGGAAGGTCTGGGGTAACTCCACCTTGAGCAAGTCTGTTGGCACCATCCAGTCAACATCATGTGCTCATTTTGTGTGTCACAATTTGGCAATTCTCCCAATATTTCAAGCTTTTCCATTATTATAATATTTGTTATGGGATCTTGATGTGACTTTTGTAACAGTCTTGGGGAGTCACAAACTATGCCTATATAAGAAGGTGAACTTGATTGATAAATGCTGAGTGTTCTCACTGCTCCACTGACCAGACGGTCTGTGGCTCTCTCTTTCTCCTCAGGCCTCCCTATTCCCTGACACACAACCATATTGAAATTAGGACAGTTAATTACTCTTCAATGGCTTCTATGTGTACAAGTGAAAGGAAGAGTCCCATGTCGCTCACTTTAAATCAGAAGGTAGAAATGACTCAGCTTGGTGAGGAAGGAAGGCAGGTCAAAAGCTGAGATAAGTTAAACGCCAGGCCTCTTTTGCCAAATAGTTATCCAAGCTGTGAATGCAAAGGAGAAGTTCTTGAAGGACTACTACAGTGAACACATGAACAACAAAGTCAAACAGTCTTATTGCTAATAAGGGGGAAGTTTGAGTAGTCTGGGTAGAAGATCAAACCAGTCACAACATTCCCTTCAGCCTAAGCCTATTCAGAGCAAGGCTCTGATTCTCTTCAGTTCTATTAAGGCTGAGAGAGGTTTGGGAGCTGCAGAAGAAAAGTTAGAAGCTAGCAGAGGTTGGTTCATGAGGTCTAAGGAAAGAAGCCATCTCCATAACACAAAAGTGCAATGTGAAGTGGCAAGTGTTGATGAAGAAGCTGTAGCAAGTTCTCCAGAAGATCTAGCTGAGATCATTAAGGTGGTTACATTAAACAATAGGTTTTCAATGTAGACAAAACAGCCTTCTATTGGAAGAAGATGCCACCTAGGATTTTCATAGCTAGAGCTTCAAAGCTCCAAAGGATGGGTTGACTCTCTTGTTAGGGATAATGCAGCTGGTGATTTTAAGTTGAAGCCAATGTTCATTGATCATTCCAAAAATCCCAGGGCCTGAAGAATTATGCTATATCTATTCTGCCTGTTCTCTATAAATGGAACAACAAAGCCTGAATGAAAACACATCTGTTTACAGCATGGTTTACCGAATACTTTAGGCCCACAGCTGAGACCTACTCCTCAGGAAAAATGATGCCTTTCAAAATATTACTGCTGACTGACAATTCACCTGGTCGCCCAAGAGCTCCATGATATACAAGGAGACTGATGTTTCTTCATGCCTGCTAACACAACATCCATTCTGTAGCCCATGGATCAACGAGTCATTTTGGCTTTCAAGTCTTATTATTTAAGATATACATTTTGCAAGGCTATAGCTGCAATAACAGTGATTCCTCTGATGAACCTGGGCAAAGTCAAGTGAAAACCTTCTGGAAATGATTCACTCTGGATGCCATTAAGAACCTTCATGACTCATAAGAGGAGGTCAAAATCTCAACACAAACAAAGGAGTTTCATTTCATTTCATAGAAGACTATGAGGGGGTTAAGACTTTAGTGGGGGGAAGAATTGCAGATGTGGGGGAAAAAGCAAGAGAACTAGAATTAGAAGTGAAGCTGAAGATGTGACTGAATTGCTTCAATCTCAGGATAGAACTTAAATGAATGAGGAGTTGCTTCTTATGGATGAACAGAGAAAGTGGTTTCTTGAGATGAAATCTACTCTTGGTTGAAGATGCTGTGAACACTGTTGAAATAACAGCAAAGGATTTAGAATATTTCATGAACTTAGTTGGGCAGCAGCAGGTTTGAGACTGATTCTCGTTTCAAAAGGAACTGCTCTGTTAAATACCATTAAACAGTATCATATGCTACAAAGAAAGCTTTTGTAAAAGGAAGAGTCTACTGATGCAGCAAACTTGTTTTAAGAAATTGCCACAAGCCACCCTAGCCTTCAGCAACAACCACTGTGATCAGAAGCACCATCAACATTGAGGCAAGACATTCCAGCAGCAAAAACATTATGACTCGCTGAGGCTCAGATGGCTAGCATTTTTTTTTTTGCAATAAAATGTTTTTTATTAAGGTATATACAGTGTTCTTTTAGAAGGTATAATGCCATTGCACTCCTATTAGACTACAGTATAATGCAGACATATCTTTTATGTACATTCGAAAACAAAAAAAAAATTGTGACTTCTGTTATTGTGACATTCATTTACTACAGGGGCTTGAAAATAAACCCACAGTAGCTTTGAGGGATGCCTATATTAAAAATATTGGTTCAAGTATGATCCAGCCTTACAGTGGAATATCATGCAGTCACTAAAAAAATATATGTACATATTTTTGAGTCAGAGTCTCACTCTGTTGTCCAGGCTGGAGTGCAGTGACACACTGCTCAAGGCTACTGTAGCCTCGACCTGCTGGGCTCAGGCAATCCTTCCGCCTCAACCTTCCAAGTAGCTGGAACTACAGGCGCGCGCTACCATGTCTGGCTAATTTTTTGATTTATTGTAGAGACAAGGTCTTGCCAAGTTGTCCAGGCTGGTCTCAAACCCCTGAGCTCAGGCAGTCCTCTCACAGTAGCCTCCCAAAGTGCTGGATTACAGGCTTGAGCACTAAAAAATGCTTACAGAACTTGTTTTTCTAACATATAAAGTGGGGCAAAGAGGCAGGTTACACAGTGGTATGATGTGGGATGGTCCTATTTTTATAAATCACTTGTGGAATATCTATTCTGTGAAGATTTCTGAGCCTCTACTTTGCTAGGGGTCATGCTAGATGCTGGGAAAAGAGATAAAATGCACAGTTCCCACAACCAAA
This sequence comes from Carlito syrichta, assembly GCF_000164805.1. Taxonomy (NCBI): domain Eukaryota; kingdom Metazoa; phylum Chordata; class Mammalia; order Primates; family Tarsiidae; genus Carlito; species Carlito syrichta. The sequence continues at coordinate 186,321 of NW_007067389.1, read as the reverse complement.
AAAATCATGACTGCAGTCAGAGAAATGTCTCAGTAGTGGCTATAAGGTAGGAAAAGACATGCAGCAGAGATGTGCGGCAAATGCTATGGGGGCAGAGGGGTATGGTGATGCAGGAGAAAACACCATGTGGCATGACTCCTCAGCTGAGTGTGAAAGAAGATAAAACACGCACAAAAGCACGAACAAAGCCAACTACTATAGAATGTTTCAGGTTACACTGAAGTTTAACACAAGAGAGCACTGAGAACACTGAGAGTAGAAGGAAATAATCTGTGGTAAGTGTTAAACAAGAGTGAGAAAACAGAGCTCAGTGTTGAAGACAGAAAAACGGAGTTTAGAATAAGGAGGGCAGGAGGAGAGTGGATTTGCAGGAGGGGTCATTGTCTCAAGATAGAGCGGAGACCAGTGACAGCTAAGGAGAACTGATGTCATGAGCCTGTTCACTGTGATCTCACTGATGCTGGTTCTTTCATAAGCCATGAAGTAGCTGGGTGCGGTGGCTCATGCCCACAATACCAGTACTTTGGGAGGCTGAGGTGAGAGGATTGCCTGAGCCCAGGTGTTCGAGACCAGCCTGGGCAAATTGGCGAGACCTCATCTCTAAAATAAATTAAAAAATTAGCTGGGCATGGTGGCACATGCCTGTAGTTCCAGTTACTTGGAAGGCTGAGACGGAAGGATCACCTGAGCCCAGCAGACTGGGGCTGCAGTGGTCATGAGGGGCTAGGGGTAGAAACTGAAACTGTACCCTTCTCTGTGCCATAAATTATATATATAAAGTTCCAGTGAATCCTCAGAATCACCCCCAAGAAGCTATCACTATTACTCCCATTTAGTAGAGGCTTAGCACAGCTTACTTGTAACCTGTCTAAAGCCACAAACTTACCAGGTGCCCTAGCAGATGCTAGAAGCCAGGTTAGCCTGTGCTTGTTTCACTACATGTGAGGGTATGGGGAGAGAGAACTGCTGTTTTAAGAGAGAAGTTTTAATCAATGGGAGACTATGACAGAGAGATCATAAGAAATTATTATACCACAAGATTTTTTTTTTGGGGGGGGGTTGCCCAGGCTGGAGTGCAATGACATGATCATGGCTCACCATCGCCTCGACCGCTTGGTCTCAGCAATCCTCCTGCCTTGGCCTCCCAAAATGCTGGGATTATAGGTGTGAGTCACAACACCAGGCCTATAGCATGAAATCTGCCTAACTTTAATGGACTTGAATGTTATACAACATCTTATATCATAAAAGGCAACTTTGGATTTTCTAAAGATGGTATCAAGGCTATATAGACTTGCAATAAAGCTTCTTTAATTTTTGGTTCCAAGGAAGTCTAAAAATAACTTTATTGAGATATAAATAACATGCCACACAACCTACCCTTTTAAAGTGTACAATTCAGTGGTGTTTAGCACACTCTTCATAGAGGTGTGCAAGCATCACTATCTACTTTTAGAACATTTCCATCCTACCAAAAGAAGCCCTGTACCCATCAGCGGCCATGCCCACCTCTCCCTGTTCTTTTACAGCTACAGACTGTCTACAGAGCTTTAGAAAAGCATTTCCTCCCATACCTTATTAAGAAATAGTTACCCCATATAACTAGTATTTGACGGCAAAATTCATGGTCACCTTTAGGATCCAGTTCCTTCTTATACTGGGGGAGAGGGTGAAAAGTTTGTATAAGAACAGTGATTTCCATATCTAGATCTCCCCCTTTACTTAGGACCTGCAACTGGCACACAGCAGGAAGAGCAGAAAAATGAACTCTACCATCTTCACTAACAGGTGTCACTATTTTCCTGGTATGCTTGATAATAAAGACTAATTTTCTCAGCCTTAAAGAAAAGCAAAATATACCAACAAATGTTATATATAAATACATAAGAAGCAACCAAATTCAATTACATACACCATGGGGGGGGTCATAAAAGAAAAATTACATTTATCATTAGAGGAGAAATGCTCACTCAACTGTACATCTCCCCCATAGAGATTTCTTTATGTTTGTTTTAGCTCAAGCTACTCATAAGTAAACTTGAATAGTATTCAAAAAATGTTATTAGAGTCTCTGTGAATGGCAATATAGTCTGTGAATTTGAATTCTATCAAGGAAAGAGATAATCAGAATATCCCAGCATCTAGGAGAAAGAACAGCACGGAGATGAGGCAGATGGCAAGTGCACATCAATAAACATGGCTATTGCCCAGATGCCAATCAATCATCCTAGTGCACTTTCTCCTAGGTTTTTACCTGTGCCATTCCAGAAGGAGTCTGGGAGAAAAAGCTATGTAAGCCTGAATCCCCTTAGCCTATGGCTGTGCAGTCTTTTCCTTCCCATGGTGTGTTAACTAGGCTGCCTAGTCTCCAGTTATCCAGACATTCATTTGGTATTGCTTCCAAGGTATTTTGTAGATGTGATCTTACCTATAATTTGTCTACTTTAACCTGGGTTGACCTGACTCAACTGTTCAAAGGACTTAAAAGCAGAGTTGAGGTTTCCCTGAAGATAACCTGGTAGCTTCTGCCTTTATTGCAGAGTTCCAGCCTGCCCTTCCTGATGGCTTACCCTACAGATCTGTGGACTCCCACAGTCAGACTTCACAACTGTGTTGCCAATTCCTTGTCATACAACTCTTTCATACGTATATAAATCTTCTACTGGATCTTGTGGAACCCTGACTAATACACATCGGAAAAGAATATTATGACCATTGTTCTCAAGCAAGTAATGCCCCAGGATACTGTACTTTTTTTGGAGATTACATTCTCAGTTTCAGAAAGAATGATTAACACGCCAAATCCCAAACCTTCCCTTAGATCCAACTCCCCTACCCTCCCAAAAAGGTCCACAGAGGCTCAGGAAGTTACTTCAGTGGGTTAGGGCCAATATCAACACCGCTCCCCGCACCCCCGCCCCCAAAAAGAGGAAACAAAATAGAAATCACAACACATCACATTTGGAGTACATGACATGGAAGCACAGACGTCACACTACTAGAGCTGACTCCATGTGTCCCAGTCCCCAGGGCCTATGCAGGCCTCAGGAACTATCAACTCCAATGTTATACTGGAGGACAGGAATATTCTTAGTAGAGGCAAACTGAAGACACTTCTCCCCAGGATCCATCTCAGTACTTTGGAATTCTTTACTCTCAGACACTGGGTAATGAACATGAGCACAAAGTGTTATCTGGGTATTGTTAACTAGGAATAATAGGGCATATGCCAGTTATGACTAGCCTCAGCCTATCCTAAAAGTCACTTCTTACTGCATTTAGGAGTGGGTCTAGAGAGGGGATCCTCAGTTAATTTTAGTAAGTCTCAAAACATAGGTATTTTGATTTTTTTTTTTTTTTGAGTTGGAGTCTCACTCGCAGTGGCATGCTTATGGCCACTGCAGCCTTGAGCTATTGGGTTTAGGCGATCGTTCTGCCTCAGCCTTCTAAGTAGCTGGAACTATAGGCGTATGCTACCACACCCGGTTAATTTTTTGACTTATTGTAGAAACAAGGTCTCGCCAAGTTGCCCAGGCTGGTCTTGAACCACTGGACTCAGGCAATCCTCTCACTGCGGCCTCCCAAAGTGCTGGGATTATAGGCTTGAGCCACTGTGCCCGGACTAGGTATTTTGATTTCATGTGAAACTAGAAATAGAAAAAAGTTACTGATATAACTTATATTTGTACCTACTGAATAATGGTTTAAGAAAACTTGCTAATCTGATGCCATAGTGAGATTTAATGTTTAATGTAACTTTTCAAGGTGAACAAATCAATTAACCACTTAAGCAGCAGAATAAGTTATGTGGTACAAATAACTGCTTATTCCCTTTTTTTTTTTGAGTTGGAGGCTCACTCTGTTGCCCAGGTTGCAGTGCAGTGTAGCTCATGGCTACCACAGCCTCGACCTCCTGGGCTCAGGTGATCCTGCTGTCTCAGTCTTTCAAGTAGCTGGAGCTATAGGCAAGCATTACCATATCCAGTTGATTTATTGTAGTGATGAGGTCTCACCAAGTTGCCCAGGCTGGTCTCGAACCTGTGGGCTCAGGCAATTTTCTCACCTCTGCCTCCCAAAGTGCTGGGATTATAGGCTTGAGTCACCACACCCAGTCTGCTTATTCACTATCTATACTTTCCTCTGTGACATTATGCAACTTTACCAAAAGATACTTTTATAAGATTTCATTGTATCATATACTGATCTCCACTTCAAGAGATACAACATGATTTTCTTATGGTGAATTTATGTTACAGTACTTACTTCAGTTCTCTACTGAGAACTAAATTAATTCTGTCCTTCAAAGGTCGATTCTTCTCAGGAATGGAGAACCAAGTCTTCCTACCCATAATCACCAGATTCTGTTTACCTATAAAGTCATACAAAGAATAAGTATATTTTGGGAAGATACATATATATATATACATTGGGAATATACATTTTATATAGCACGTCCTCAAATAATGCTGTTTTGTTCAAGTTGTTTTGTTACAACGTTAATGAGAAAGAGAAGCCATTCTCAATGTTCTCCCCATATTTGTGTGGGTTTTCTTTGGGTACTCCAGTTTCCTCCCACATCCCAAAGATGTGCATGTGAGAGAATCAGTGTCTAAATTGTCTCTGTCAGTGAGTGGGGGTGGATGTGAGTGTGCCCTGAGTTGCTGGGATGGGCTGCGGCATCCATGATGCTGAATTGGAATAAACTGGTAAATAATTATCTTGCCATTTTTATTAGCTTTTCTTAGGCTATGTATGGTTCATATTTATTTCAATGTTTAATATTAGAAGTGTTTTGGGCCATTATTTGGAAATTCAGTGATGTTTTTGTTTCTATCAATTATTATACGGTAAAACTGGTTTTGTTACACATCATTTCACTTAAAGTCATGGTTTCCAAGAACCTATAAATGATGTTAGGTGAGGATGTACTATATATATGTGCACAGATATGACTGTCATCCTGACATCTAGTGGATCTCCTTTAAAGACTCCAACTCAAAAAAAAAGTGAATTTACACCACTTGACAGTAACTTATTCTGCTGCTTAAGTGGTTAATTGATTTGTTCACCTTGAAAAGTTACATTAAATCTCACTATGCCATCAGATTAGCAAGTTTTCTTAAACTATTATTCAGTAGGTGCAAATATAAGTTATATCAATAACTTTTTTCTAGTTTTACATAAAATCAAAATACCTATGCTGAGCATGGTGGCTCAAGCCTGTAATCCCAGCACTTTGGGAGGCCAAGGTGAGAGGACTGCCTGAGCCCAGGGGTTCAAGACCAGTCTGGGCAACTTGGCCAGACCTCATCTCCACAATAAATCAAAAAATTAGCTGGGCATGGTAGCACGCGCCTGTAGTTCTAGCTACTTGGAAGGCTGAGGCAGAAGGATTACTTGAACCTAGCAGGTCAAGGCTGTGGTGGCTGTGAGCACACCACTGCACTCCAGCCTGGGCGACAGAATGAGACCCCAACTCAAAAAAAAACCAAAACAGAACAAAACCAAAAAAACCCTATGTTTTGAGACTCGCTAAGATTAAGTGAGGATCCCCTCTCTAGAGCCAGCTCTAAATGCACTAAGAAGTGACTTTTAGGATAGGCTGAGGCTGGTCATAACTAGCATGCCCTACTATTAAAAAATTAAAAGTTTTACCAAAATTCACATTTATTACCTACCCATTACCTAAATGTAACTACTTTTGCCTTTGACTTTATTCAGTTAATATCTAATAGTTTTAATCAACTGCAATTATGTAAAATGTAGTCGAGAGTAATAGTAAATGCAATGATGTAGTAAGGAGTAAAGGGTCTGGGTTGAATGCATTCTGTCAACCATGAGGCATATCATGTTAACTCTTTGTACCTTACTCTCCTTTTCTATAAAATAGAGAGAACAAGCCTTCCTGCTTCCAGACTGTTGGGGTATGAAAGACTTAGAGAACAATGTTCAGCATCTAATACACAGTTATGTTGAATGTAATAGTATTACTCACATTTGTGTACTCTGTAGATTTACATAAATCATATTTCAAAAATAACTGCTTAAAATTCTATTTAATTATCTTACAGCATGTTCAATTGTGTCTTTATCCTTGCCTTTAAAGTATAACACTTCTAAAAAACTTTAAACATACAGGCTGGGTGTGATAGTTCACACCTGTAATCCCAGTAATCCCACACCTGTAATCCTTTTGGGAGGCTAAGAAGGAAGGAGCACCTGAGACATGTTGAACCATGACTGTGCCACTGCATTCCAGCAGGGGTTACAGAGTAAGACCCTGACTCAAAAAAAGTAAAAATAAAATATACCTTTCCTTTTTTGGGAGAAAAAACTATTTGGATCAAAGGAACAGTAACATTACCAGGCCAGATTTAGGACTCCTGAGAACGGCTTTTGTCAGTTCTTTAGCTAGCTATGAGCTCTTGCTGTATTGTCTACTATGTGCCAAATCCAAGGGCCTTCTCTCTGCCCTGTCAGAGTCATGCAGCATCAGCTACTTTCTTTGTTTCCTCTGCCATTCCTCCCCCATGACCAGAAACATACAAGCCTCTTAGGTTTAAATGGGCGTCCCTGCACCCCACATTCCTTTCCTTGGTTATCCTCTTCTCTCCAGTGGCTCCATTCACCTAGTTCCTTGTGCCTGAAATTAACCCAGATGATCTACAGGCAGCTGTCACCACAGGTGCACAATGTTCTCCACAACTTTATCCCCGTCACCTGACCCACTTGTCTTTCTAGCTGCACAACATTCTCCACAACTTTATCTCTGTGACCTGCCCTGTCACTACAGCTACATACCACTCTCCATTCCTTTATCCCTGTCACTTGACTCACTTGCCACTACAGCTGCACACCATTCTCCACTCCGTTATCCCTGCATATCCGTGTATATTTCTGGTCATGGGGGAGGAATGACAGAGGGAACATTCAACTAGTCTGTTGTTCCAACTACACACCACTCTTCACCCCTTTATCTGTCACCCACCTGGCCTGTCATCCTAAATGCACACTACTCTCCACTCCTTTATCCCTGTCACCCACCTCACCTGTCATTCCAGCTGCACATCATTCTCCACTCCTTTATTTATTCTTGTCACCCGACTCTCAAGCTGGACATCTAACAGTCCATCCTGATGCACCTCCTTTAAAGTTCAGATCTCCAAAATCAAGTGTCACTAAGAGTTGATCCTCTCCTTTCCCCGCCCTTTTCAGGCCTCCCTGCCTCCTCCAGAGGCTCATCACCACCAGGTTCACTGGCTCCAGGCTCCAATTCTTCCCAACGCCAGAACTGCACTGCGCCGGCACAAAATTCCAAAGAAACTTAAAAACAAAACAGTTTAATAAACTTGGGAGCCGAAGACAGATCAACGGAAAGATAAAACGATTAACGTGAGGAACTTTCCGTTTAAGTAACATTTGCGTTGCTAAAGCTTCCTCAAGACCCTTCGCGACCCTTAGCCCCTAGAACTCCCGCCCCCCTTACCTTCTACGGACGACATTGTGGTCATTCTCTGGAAATACCTGAATTCGTTCCTATGAGAGAAGAGGAACGGCGTTACTCAGACAAGACTCGCGGGCTCGCGCTGCCATGCGCCAAACACGCAGTGCTGGGGGGGTGGGGGTTGGGGAGGGCTCCCGGGCTGAACTTTGCCCCGGGCTGGACTGGGCGAGGGCGGCAGGGCAGGGACAGCAAGACGGGACGGGGCAGGAAGACGGAGGGACAGCAGGACAGGACAGGAAGACGGGACGATTAGCGAGAGCAGCAACTCGGCTTCCCGCGCTGCAGACGCGGGCTAAACCGCCACCCTCCCCCAGCTCAAACCGCGGCCTGACCACCCGCCCGCTGCGTCCCCGGCGGTACCTGAGCGGGGGCCAGGGCAGGGTCCCGTCCTTGCCGATGCCCATGTTCTGGGACACTGCGACGATGCAGTACAACGGACGGACCATAACGGCGGCGTCCCTCGCTCGCGCACCCCGGCCCCACAGGAATCCCAGTCAAGAGTGGCGCGAAAGCTACCGTCCCGCCCCCCACGTGGGCAGCGAGGCCCCGCCTCCCGCGTGAGACAAGGCCCCGCCCCCCACGCGCGAGGGCAGCGAGACCACGCCTTCCGGCGCACGGCAGGTCGCGGCGTGCGCGTGCCGGCAGACGCCCGGGAACTGCGGGCTCGCGCTGTCGGCTGGGCCTCGCACCGGCTGTGCACTTGCCCTGCGATGTCTCGTCGGAAGCCTGCGGCGGGCGGTTGCGGTGCCTCCGGCCCAGCCTCTGCGAGGCAAGCGGTTTTGAGCCGGTTCTTCCAGCGTACGGGAAGTCTGAAGTCCATCTCCTCCCCCACGGCCACAGGGGGCCAGACGGACCCCGACTCCGCAGCGTCCCGAGCGTCCGCCTTCCCGCTGGTGCAGCCACACCTGGTAGGTTCTGAGCGGTACCCGGGCGAGGGCGGGGCCCCCCGAAAGGGGCGGGGCCATCGGGGGGGGGGGGAGGCTCCCGCGAGGCGCATGTCCGGGTGGGAAGGGGCGGGCCCGGGGAGGGAGCTCGTGGTGAGAGCCAATCTGGGGCCACCTCCGGTTTGTGGTTCCGGTGCTGGTGGCAGTCTACCGGAGGCTGAGGTCTCACGGGCGGTGGCGGGAGTTCGGGTCTCCTGACCCATTCTGATGCGGGAGGTTTCTTGTAGCCTCGTCGTCCCTCTTGTTTTCCTGGGTTTGTGGTTTGGGGATTTCACTTGTGGGTGCTGGAAGGAAGTGGCTTCCAGGGCTCTTGTTCGTCAGGCGGCAGCAGCGTGGCTCACCGTTTCAGTTCTGTGGTGATAACGTGACGTCACACCGTGAGGTTTCCCGTGGCCACACCCTTCCCAGTGTAGATGTAGAACCCGTTAGACAATTTGGGTGGATGGAGTTTTTGTTTTTTTTTTTAATTTTTATTATAAAGATGTGGGGTACAATTCAGGGTTAAGTATACAAACGTGGATGGAGTTTCTTAAGATGGTGTGGGTATGATCGCTGATGGTTGGGTCCTTCCTGTTGCCATCCTTCAATGCAGTAAAATAAGCAGTGTTTTTGTTTTTTTAGCCAGGGCTGCTGCCTCAGGGGAAGATCTGGGGGCCCTGCACAGTGTTGCCCAAACTGAGATTGTGGACGCGGATGGCAGACTGGCCCGAGCACCCACTACGAGTTAGTGCGGGTGACAGCTTGGCTGCCTGGAAATCTTGTTCCCTTCCTTCTTCCCTAAAGTGATTGCTCCTCACCTGTCCTTATGTTTTGGAGGATGACCTGCATTGTCATGACTTCACCAGGGTTTTATTTTACACCCATCGTTTAATATTTAGTGAAGTAGTTAAGTTTGGGACAGGTTTCCTGCCAATAAAAGGCTCATAATTTTGTTGCATCTTTGGTGGTGAACATAGCCATTTAAACAGGAAACAGTTAAATTACAGTTAACACTTAAAAAATGGTTTGGTCTTTATTACCAGTCTTTCACCTCTAATTGTGACTTTTCTAAATAGATATTTATTTCATAGAGGTATTTTATTTAACATATGTAAGTACAGCGATTCCAGTTTTACAGTTTGAGACAACTGAAGGCAGTTTGAGTGCAGAAAGGTAGCAATCTTGGTTTCAGTTAATTCTAGGAGGCTTGAGGTGCTGCAACTCATACTTCAGTGTCATCAGGGTCTGATTTGTCTTTGATGGGGTCCAAAACAGTTCACCCTTAGACTTTTCCACAGGTAAAAGTAGATGATCCTATGGAGGTAGATGGCAAGGAACTTGTCGTCACTCAGATATAAGGTTTAAATTACTTTACGTACATCAAGCCTTCTTAGAATGGAACTAACCTCATTTTCTAACCTTTCTGATAAGGCTGCAAAAATTGACAGAAGTAAAAAGAGACCTCTGGGAAATGATGAACCTGATAAAAAGAAAGCAAAGAAAGTCCAAGAAAAGGAAGGAGGGAGTGATTTGGTGTCTGGCAACCCCGGTGAGTTGTGGGTGATGATTCTTCCTTCTCCCCAGTCATGGCCCTGGTGTTTGTGACTTCTCCAGAGGCAGAGGGGCCTGATAGAGGGTTGTGTCTCTTTCCTTTGTAGATAAAAGTTCAACTGTGCCTGAGCAGAGTGACCCTTTCCCATGTGGTGGTGCTATGTGTAGGAGGTTGGAGGTTGGTGGAGCTGGAGTTCTGCCTTTTAGCTGTAGTTCCTCCAACTTTCTCTTATTTCTTCTAGCTGATTTTGTCCTGATATGAAAGTAAAACATTCTTGCTAATACAAGTTTCAAACAATACAGAAATTTGGTGGAAAGACCCTATAATTCTTCCCTTTCATTGATGCCTACTGCTAATTGTTTGGGGTTCAGTATGTTCTTCCAGATTTTTCTATTTATATATATACATGTGTCCATATGCATAGGCCCACAAATTAGTTTAACATTTTTATCATGTTTTACAGTTTGTATTATGCTATCTTTTTCTATTTAGCAGGACCTTTTGCATAATTTTCAATATCAAGACATATAGATCTACCCCCTCCTTTTTTTTTTTTTTTTTTTGCATGGATCTGCTTTTTCTGGGTGCTAAAAGGCATTGAATAAAAACTGCTCATCTGAGCACCTGGACTTCTTGAGGTGGTGTTGGACATAGATTGTTGAGCAGATTTTTCTCTAGTTTTTGACCTCAGAGAATTTGTGAAAAGGGAAGATAGAAATCTTCCTTTCTTCATTATAAATTAGGTCAAGAGAGTGAGACAAAAGCAAAAAAAAAAAAAAAAGTCCCAGTTCAATGGAGGTATTGGTTTACTGGAAATATACACAAGATATCTATCCTTTCATTAAAGGTAAAGTTTGGATTTTTGCATGAAAGCCTTAGTGTGAAATGACTACAGAAATGGAGGTTATGGCTAAGGAGAAAGATAAAGCTGGTGATGCCTTCCTCTTCCTTTCTGAAGGGGGCCTGAAGAGGGAGGCATGACTTGACAGAATATGTCAAGTGTCAGTGCTATATGTCTGGGCTATCTGCCTTTCTTGCTTCTTTACTCTGCATAGACTCGTTCTTGAGGCTTTTTGAAGCTCATTTATTCCTCCCAAGAATGCTTATCCTTTTATAGAGGAAGAGGTGGGTGATAGAGAGACTTGAGGGTTACCACAGTTACTTATCCAAGGCCATGCAGGACAGATGAGATTGAAAGTTGCTGAAATCAGCCGGGCTCGGTGGCTTAGCCTGTAATCCCAGCACTTTGGGAGGCGAGTGGATTGCCTGAGGCCGGGCTTGACACCTGCCAGGGCAACTTGGCGAGACCTTGTCTCTGCAATAAATCAGAAACTAGCCAGGTGTGATAGTGCGCACCTGTAGTTCCGGCTACTTGGAAGACTGAGGCGGGAGGATCGCCAGACCCCAGCAGGTCGAGGCTGCTGTGGCTGGGAGTGTGCCACTGCACTCCAGTCTGGGCAACAGAGTGAGACTCCAACTCAAAAAAAAGAAAGAAAGTTGCTGAAATAAGACAGGAATTGGAAAGTTTGAATGAGTGGATTGCCTGAGCCCACGGGTTCGAGACCTGCCTGGGCAACTTGGTGAGACCTCATCTCTACAATAAATCAAAAAATTAGCCCAGCAGGTCGAGGCTGTGGTGGCTGGGAGCGGCCACTGCACTCCAGTCTGGGTGACAGAGTGAGACTTCAACTCAAAAAAATAAAAAATAAAATCCTTTGCCACTTGTTAAAAATGGCACTCAGGAAGAAGGGAAGGGGCTTTCCACTAGTTAGAAGCTGGGTAGCTGCTCCATGTCAGTTTTTGTTTTTAGTTACAGAGTTATGAAGATACAGCTCTCATACCATACAATTCATTAGATAGCATGTGCAATATAATGACTTTTCATATATTCCAAGAGTTGTGTAACCATCATCAAATTCAATTTTGGAACACTTTTATCAACCCACAAAGAAACCCTGTATCCCTTAGCAGCTGTCCCCCGTGGTGCAGTGGCGCAATCATAGCTCACAGTAGTTTCCAACTTCTAGGCTTAAGTGTACGTTTTGCATTAGCCTCCTAAGTAGCTGGGCCTACAGGTGTCACTGCGTCCAGCTAATTTTTTAAATTTTTGTGGAGACAAGGTCTCACTATGTTGTCCAGGCTGGTTTCAAACTCCTGGGCTCAAGGAATCCTCCCACTTTGGCCTCCCAAAGTGCTGGGATTATAGGTGTGAGCCACCACACCCAGCCTGCAGTTTGATCTTTTTAAGGATTGTTTTTAAACTTTAGTGGGGGAGGCCCTTTACTCTAGGGCTAGCTGAGCCCATCCTAAGACTTGACCTTTGCGGAGTTGGAAAGGGTGTGTATCAGCAGTAGCATACCATCATATGGTGTTTCCATCACCCAGAGACAGTAAACATTAGTGACATTAAGAACATAAGTCTAGTCACGTGCTACATAATGATGTTTTGTTCAGTGACAAACCACATATACAGTGGTTTGTGTATGTGGTCTCATAAAATTATAATATCATATTTTTACTGTACCTTTTGTATGTTTAGATCCACAAATACTATTGTGTTATACTTGCCTGCAGTATTCAATGTAGTAACATGCATATAGGTTTGTAGCCTAGGGGCAATAGGCTACATCGTGCATCCTAGGTGTGCAGTAAGCTGCACCATCTAGGAGTGTGTAAGGACACTCTCTGATGTTCACACAACAATGAAATCACCTAAAGACAATTCTCAGACCATATCCCCAACATTAAACAATGCATGACTGTAATTGTAAACTGTAGTAAGTTTTAGGAAGTGATGAAGTTTGAGTGTTATTACTCATCCTGAAGCATCTAGAAGCCGTAAGAGTCCTTGAATGTTTCACTCTGTTTTTAGCACTCGTTTTTACATATTGTTCAAGTCAAATAAAATACAGAGATGAATTTCTAAAGTGAAAACATTTTATTTGGGAAGCAGAAATTCCATTTGGGGCATGCCCAGATCAGATGGTCTTTGGTGTGTGGGAAGAACACAGAAGTTGGTTGGAGTTTTCATTAAAAAGGAAAAATGTTATGTGTTCTTTTGAAAGAAAATTTGTTGGCATTAGTAAGATATTGGGGCATTGATGAACCCTGATTGGTGAGTGACTGTGGTGGGTAAAGGTAATAAATATAACTTTACAGTCACAGCAGATGTTTCAGCAGCTGACAGATGAAACGGGTTTCAGATTATAGCAGGCAGTTTTAGCAGCCAGATTTGCAGAGGAGTACATTTCTGGAGCAATGACATGTGATCTGAGTACTTCTTCTCTGGCTCCTCGACTACATTTTAGCTGGGCTTGACAAGAATGACTCTGTTTGTGTGATCAACTTTCTCAGTACTCCTTTTTCACAAGAAGAACCCCAAGATTTTCACCCCACCCATCCTATGAAAACTTTTTTATAGGCATTGGAGGGAAATCCTTGTATAATACACACTTGCAGTGTTCTTTTGAAGAATGATTCAATTGTACATTTTGAAATGGGGAGAGTAATAGTAAACAAGGTGAACATACACATTTGAGAAAAGATTCAAATTTACATTTTTCTGGCAAGGAGATTCATGGGAGACATGATCAGGTATACATCCGAAAAGAGACTTGAGTATAAATATGGCAGGAAATGAACAAAACACAACTCAACTTTTTTACTCTCAGAATGTTTTTGCTTTACTAGGGAAGGTAAGGGATGGTGGATGCATGCAGCCCCCATCCCTTGTGTTTAGTATTAACTCCCTAATAGTATAGTGCTAAAGGGTTAGGTATTTCCAGTACATGGTAGAGACCCAGGAAGTGTTCATTTCTCTTCTTTTCTGAATTGCTTGCCTATGAACAACTGCAAATTGGCAGATTGTGACGAGGTAATGAAAGGACTCGATCTTGTTATAGGAACACAGAAAGAAAGATGGATTTAAGCTGGGAGAATTAGCAGAGGGTTTCATGGAGAAGATAGCTTTGAGATGATCTTGAAGAATGAGTACAGTTTTGACATTGGAAGCATAACTTGGGCAAAGCAATGGAGGTAGGAAGGCAGGTGTGTCTAAGTGTGCAGATTTCTCAGTGAACCAAGAAAGATGTCAGTATCTTTAGATTGTTCTCTTGAGCAGGTGGGATTACTTGGTTAGGAATCTTTTCATCTTTGGCCTGGAGGGAGTGCTCTGGCTGTCTGGGTTCTGAGAGCTGGGGAAGTGAGAGGCGGGTGTACCCACACACAGTGAACCATGTTCCCATCATCCTGGGCTAGTTGCAGTGCTCCTTCAACTGTGCCTCTTTTGCCTTTTACCTTTCCAGGAAGACACCCCCAGTCAGCTGATGGGGAAGCAACTGCCTTTGAACTTGGAGAGGGACAGGAGGTCTAGGGATCAAATCACTTTGTACTTATCTAATTTATTTATGAAACTCCCTTTACTGCATTTCCAAAGCTACTAGCGCCCTATTCCCAAGTCTTTTGAGCATTTTATCTTGTAAATTGGATTGGTTCTTAGTTTTCTAATTTCTAATTTGGGATTTAGCTTTCAGGTGTGCTGAATGGGTTATTGCTCATGTAGTTTCTCTGCTCGTTAGATATTTCATTTGCAGGTGTCACCTCTCCTCTCTGTCTTTATCGCATAAAAAAAAAAAGAAGAAAAAAAAGAACAAAACCCTAAGGTAGTAGTGAGGCTTTAGGAGCAAGTACAGTTAGATCTGTGTTTTAATATTCTATCTGTACCTAGAACCCAATGTTTCTTTACTTTTTAAAAATTACATTGTAGTTCAGTTCATTGCTTTAGTGGGAGTCTACCACTTTAGGAAATTCTTTGCTTGTTATAAATGGACATAACCAAAATACTATTGTTATTTTTTTTTTTTTTTTTTTTTTTTTTTTTACCTTAGAGCAAAAGAGATGTCTGAGGACAAGGAATGTTTTAAAATCTCTGGAAAAATTGAAAGAATTCTGCTGTGATTCTGCCCCTCCTCAAAACAGAGTCCAGACAGAACCTCTTCAGAAGAGATTTGCAGTCCTGCCAAAATGTACCGATTTTGATGATATCACTCTTCTACGGGCAAAGAATGCAGCCTCTTCTGAAGATGCCAGGTCTCAAATTAATCAAAAGGTATGTAATTCCTATGTAGATGAGCATCTGTGGACCCAGAATAGTAGTTTCTGTGAATAATGCATGCAGTGGTCTGAAGTATTGTTACATTTTGTGGGGTCACTGAGGGCAATCATTCTGGGTACTATTATGTTCTGTCGGGTCAGTGAGGGCAGTGGTTCTGAAGTACTACTATGTTTTGTGGGATCACTGAGGGCAGTAGTTCTGAAGTACTATTAGGTTCAGTGGGGTCACTCGGGGCAGCGGTTCTGAAGTATGAGGTCCGGCAACTCACCTTAGAAAAAATGTTACACTCCTCATTGCTGAGTGTCACTACGGTGACCTTCAAAGTACTCCCCTTGGAAAGCTATGCACCAGTGCCAGCGCCTAGTCCATCTGTCAAAGCAGTTTGGAGCTCTTTTTCTGGAATGGACATCAGAGCTGTCATCATATTACCCTTGGTGTCCCAGTGCCATCAAGATATCTTCCTTTCAATATTTCCTTTATCTTTTGGTAAAGAAAAAAGTCATTTGGGGCCAGATCTATTATGAAGTACTATTATGTGAATAGGAAGGGTGTTCTAATACAGTTATTTGTTTACTGGCTAAAAATCCCCTCACAGAAAGTGCTATGTGAGCTGGTACATGCAAGAGCTCCTTTGGGACCATTTTTTGGCACACATTTTTGTCATGCCAAGATTTTCTGTAAAGATTTTCTTAACTGTTTCTCTATCAATGTTTATTTGGTCTGCTATGCTTCTCACAGTCAGCTGGTGATTTTGATGCACAATCTACAAATTTTTTATCAGTATTTTTGTCAGTTCTGCTTGTTACTGGCCATCCTGACTTCTGTTCATCAGTGACACTTTTTCTGCACCCAGAAAAATGTTTAATCTATTTGTACACTGCTGTTTTCTTCATGGCATTATCCCCATAAACTTGGACTGACATGTCCCTGATTTCACTTCCACTCTTGCCAAGTTTAACAAGAAATTAATGTTTGTTGCTCTAATTCAAACTCCGATATTCTTGTGACAACAGCTCTGATGGCCAGTCCAGAAACACATTCCAAAATTGCTTTGATGGGTTCATTAGACACTGGCATCGGTGCATAGCTTCCCAAGGGGAGTACTTTGAAGGTGACTGTAGTGATATTTAGCAATGAGGTATGTAATATTTTTCCTAAAACAAGCTCAATTGTCAGATCTTTTGCTATTATGTTCAGTGGGGTCACTGAGAACAGTGGTTCTGAGGTGCTATTAGGTCCTTAAGAGGTCACTGAAGGCAGTGTTTCTGAAGTACTATTAGGTTCTGTGAGGTCATTGAGGGGAGTCATTCTGGGTACTGTTATGTTCTGTGGGGTCACTCTGGGCAGTGGTTCTGAAGTACTGTTAGGTTCGGTGGGGTCACTGAAGGCAGTGGTTTTGAAGTACTATTACGTTATGTGGGGTTACTGAGGGCAGTAGTGCTGAAGTAGCATTTCGTTCTATAGGGTCACTCAGGGCATCATTCTGGGTACTGTTATGTTCTGTGGGGTCCCTCAGGGCAGTGGTTATAAATATTGTTAGAATTAGTACTATTAGGTTCTGTGGACTCACTGAGGGCAATGGTTCTGAAGTACTATTAGATTCTGTGAGGTTACTGAGGATAGTGGTTCTAAAGTACTATTATGTTCTGTGGGATCACTGAGGGCAGTCATTCTGAGTATTACTATGTTCTGTGAAGTCATTCAGGGCAGTCATTCCAAAGTACTATTAGATCAGTGGAGTCACTGAGGACAGTGGTTCTGAAGTGCTTTTAGGTTCTGTGAGGTCACTGAGGGCAGTGGTTCTGGAATACTGTTAGATTCTGTGAGGTCACTGAGGGCAGTGATTCTGAGGTACTATTATGTTCTGTGGGGTCACTCAGGGCAGTGGTTCTGAAGTACTATTAGGTTCTGTGAGGTCACTGAGGGCAGTGGTTGTGAAGTACTTTTAGGTTCTGTGAAGTCACTGAGGGCAGTGGTGCTAAAGTACTACTATGTTCTGTGGAGTCTCTCAGGGCAGTGGTTCTGAAGTACTGTATTATGATCTGTGAGGTCACTTAGAGCAGTAGTTCTGAAGTACTGTTATATTTTGCGGGATCACTCAGGGCAGTGGTTCTGAAATACTTTCATGTTCTGTATGATCACTCAGGGTGGTGGTTCTGAAGTATTATTAGGGTCTGTGAGGTCACTGAGGGCAGAGGTTCTGAAGTACTTTTAGGTTCTGTAGGATCAGTCAGGGCACTGGGTCTTAAGTACTATTAGGTTCTATGGAGTCACTCAGGATTATGTTTCCGAGGGACAGTTAGGTTCTATGGGGCCACTCAGGGCAGTGGTTCTGAAGTACTGTGGGTTCTTCTGGGGTCAGTCATGCCAGTGGAACTGTAGTAGTATTCGTTTCTATTGCATCATTCAGGTTGTGATTCTAAAGTCCTGTTAGGTTTGGGACTGAGTAACCACACAGAACATAATAGTACTTCAGAACCGCTGCCCTCAGTGACCTCAGGGTAGTGGTTCTGAAATAATATTGGGTTCTTTGAGTGTACTGGATCTGTGGTCCTGAAGTACTGGAGGTTGGTTTGGTCTTTCAGGGTGGTGGTTTCCAAACTTGGGTGATTATCTGAATTAACTGAGGGAGTTTTTTTGTTAGTTTAGTTTTGTTTTTGTTGTCTCTGGAGATTCTGATTCATTGTTTTGGGGATGGTTGGGTTTTTTTGAAACAAAACAAAACCTTTTTTTATAATTACAATGTACTTCCTAGACTGGGAACTAGTGACTTGGGGGATGCTTTATTGATAATTAACACAAGCACAGTCTCTTTTTGTTCTTTTTATAGTTTCCATGAATAGCATGGAAAATCATGGTGGGCCACTTACATAGTTGTTTTGAGGTTTTCTGTTGAAAGCTTGACAGATATAAAGTAAATTTAAAGGGAAGCCACATGAAGATGGGCTTTTTACTTCTTCCAGTGTTTGTTTTGTGACTTTTAATGGTTTTGATCATTACAAAATCAGGGAATTTAACTCCATCATTTAAATCTATAATTCAGAATTGTGGTTGGCTGTCAATCCTGCCTTTAAACTAGAATGTCATAGGGCATTTAAACCAAATCTGGTATTAAGAACTTCCCTCAGAATCTTATTTAGTTGGTCTTTAATGAGCACTGGGCATGGATATTGTTTTAAAAGCTCTCATTTTGTCTGTGTTTATCTCATTTTAAAAGCTCAGTTTTTCTGCAGACTCCTGAAGGTTTGTAGATAAATTGAGTCTCTTTGAAAAGTTAATGTTGACAAAGTCTCCATCACCAACCACTGGGGAGAGGAAAACCTAGTCAGTAAATGGTTTTGGGAAAACTGGCTGACCACATGCAGAAGATTGAAACAGGACCCCACCTTTCACCATACACAAAAATCAACTCTAAATGGATCAGAGACCTAAACGTAAAACCTAAAACTATAAGAGGATCTTAGAAAATGCAGGAGACACTCTTATGGAAATTGGAACTGGCAACCAATTCCTGAACAAAACCCTGAGTGCCCATGCCTTAAGAGATAAGATAGACAAGTGGGACCTTATCAAACTGACAAGCTTCTGCAAAGCCAAAGAAACCATCAAGGGAGCAGGGAGACAGTCCACAGACTGGGAAAAAATATTTGCCAACTCTATGTCTTACAAAGGTCTAACATCTAGGATCTACAAGGAACTCAAACGTGCTGAAAAGAAAAAACAAACAAACAACTCCATTACAAAGTGGGCAAAAGATATGAATAGACACTTCTCAAAAGAAGACATATGAGTAGCCAACAGACACATGAAAAAATGTTCAACCTCACTAGTCATCAAAGAAATACAAATTAAAACTACACTGAGATACTACCTAACTCTAGTCAGAATGACCATCGTCAATAACTCAAAAAATAACAGATGCTGGAGAGGATGTGGCGAAAAGGGAACACTTCTACACTGTTGGTGGGAGTGTAAATCAGTACAGCCTCTGTGGAAAAGAGTGTGGCGATGCCTAAAAGTTCTAAAAATCGACCTTCCATATGACCCCACAATCCCCCTACTGGGAATATACTCAGAAGAACTCAAATCACTCTATAAAAAAGATACCTGCACACATATACTTATCGCAGCATTGTTTACAATAGTAAGAACATGGAGCCAACTGTGCTGCCCATCAAAAGAGGACTGGATAAAAAAATGTGGTACATATACACAGTGGAATATTACGCAGCCATAAAGAAGAACAAAATCATGAACTTTGCAGCAACCTGAATGGACTTAGAGTCTATGTAATACTGAGTGATCTTTCACAGAAACAAAGAACTGAGTATCACATGGTCTCACTCATAAGTGGACCTTGAACAACTATCATAATACTGTAAGAAAAGGATTGACAGTAGCAGGAAACTGCGGGGGAAGGGGGCCGGGGAGGTGGGATTGGCAGTAGTGGGAAACGTCCTGGGGAAGGGAGGGCACACCTCATCAACAAGGGAACCTGCACAATGAATGTTTGTATACCTAACCCTGAATTGTACCCCACAATTTTAAAATACATTTAAAGGTGAAAAAAAAAGAAAAAGAGAAAAAAAGAAAAGTTAATGTTTTTACCTCGTGTCCCAGGCAACTGAATTATGTAAACATTTGGCAACTGCAAAGTACATGTTTCTGGGTTTTCTTTTGGACTGGACTCCCCTTCCTGGGCCATTTCTCTTATCTCTTTCTATTAGTCTATAGTCTTTTAGGCTATATTTTTTATTCTAGGGGTAGCTTGGAAATTTTTTAGATGTTGACAGTGATGGAGTGACAATTAATTAGGAGCTTGATTTATCCTATAAATTTATCTTATTTTACATTTTTCTAAATTGTGTCTAGTAAGCAAGGAATTTGCTCTAAGCTGTGAATTGGCATAAATGATGATTCTCGTCACAGGAAGGTAGGGATAGTAGGAATACTAAGACTGAAAATATAGCCTGTGCTCTGTGTTTTCTGAGAGCTCTTTCTCATATTTCTTTACCAAAAGTCGTGATTCTTTCTTGGAATAAAGATTTATAGAACATATTGTCTTTTAGGGTGTCCTTAGAAATAGGACAATTTAGCTGTTGGCGTGTTTACCCAAAGTGGTTTTGCCCTACTCCTGAGAGAGCCAGATTTGTGCTTCTGGTCCTTTGTGCATTATGAACCTGAGAATAAGTAACAAAAAGAATAGTAATCTTAACAATAATTTATTTAATTAAATCAAATTTTAAAAAAGTATATAAAACATTAAGATGTTAAGACTTTCAAAATTTGTGTAGTTATTTGATAGTGTCATTTATTCTTAAATTTTTTAACCTTTTACTTTGAAAAAGTTTTGAATTCTCCGATTACTTGCCTGAGTACTACAATATGCTTCTATAAACTCTTTATCTAGATTGACCAAGTGTTAGCTTTTTGCCAAATTTGCATTTTCTCTCTCTGGAAACTTATTATTATGGTTAATACTTTTAAAATTATATAAATCTTTTGGTTGGCAGGGCAAGATGCTTTGTGATCTCAGTCAGTTTGGATCATCACATAGTCAAGACAATTTACAGAAAACTTCTGATTCTAAACCATCTAATAAACGATCCAAAAGCATCTATACACCGTTAGAGTTACAATACATAGAGATGAAGCAGCAGCACAAAGATGCAGTGTTGTGTGTGGAATGTGGATATAAGTATCGATTCTTTGGGGAAGATGCAGAGGTAAGTCATTTTTCAAATACAATTTCATGTTTTCGTGTCCAGCCTTAGATATTTTTTAGTATTTTTGTTTCATTTTCTGATCTTATGTAAAAGCTATTTTAATCAGTTACCTTTTAAAAATGCTGTCATTTAAAGTATTATACATTTAAAGTATTATAAAAACCTAAAATAGACACAAGAAACTTCATGGAAGTCAGACTTGTAGGGGAGAGGTGAGGGTCCCTACTGGAATGTTAGTGCTTTTTCACCTTGGTGCTGGGACAGTACTTTTTAATCCATCAGAAGTTTATTGAATGGATCAATTAGTGTTGAACCATAATCATGTGAATATGTTTTCTAATGAAGATTCAAGCAAGAAAAAGATTTTGAGATGTGGAAGTTCTTCTATTTACTCTTGATTTATGAATTTTCATAGCCAGGAACAAAGTTAAGTCTCAGTAGAAGAACATATTAACTCTGCCAGCTACCAAGAAGAAGTGTTTGAAGTGCT
Organism: Carlito syrichta; assembly: GCF_000164805.1. Lineage (NCBI taxonomy): Eukaryota > Metazoa > Chordata > Mammalia > Primates > Tarsiidae > Carlito > Carlito syrichta. The sequence goes on along the minus strand of NW_007067389.1, from coordinate 165,013 downwards.
ACATGATTTTTTTTTTCTTTTAATTTTTTCATTTTAAAGATGTGGGATACAATTCAGGGTTAAGTATACAAATGTTCATTATGCAGGTACCCTTGGTACTACAGAATTATATTTGATTTTTAAGTTTAACTTTTCAGGATTGCATTTAATGCTCAAGTTAACATTTAACCTTCTTCACTGGGGCCTACATTAAATATCTTGAGCGTTCAGTGGTCAAGCTTAGGGAAAGTACTGCTGATGACACCTTTGTTAGAAGTTGTGAATGATTTGGATGATTGCACAGTTTTAGGCATGGTTGGATGATCCAGCGCCAGAGGATCGTGCAGTAGCATGTCTGCTGCCTCATGAATAGGAAATGAACATTTGGCTAACTTTTTTCCTTAAAGTTTCTTAAGACCTCTGTAGCAGGAAGAATATGTTCTTTTAAGTTTGTTGCATTGTGCTGAAATTAAACTCTGATGTAGTGTCAGCATGTTTTCTGAGGACAGGAACAAATACATAGTTGACGTTCTGTACGTGGGTGAAGGGGAGAAAGAAACTGTCTAGGTTAAATGGTAAATTCAGGTATGACCACAGTAAAGGCTGATGTTTTCCTACCCTTCTGTTAGGGATGAAAATAGTTCAGAGATAGGGTAGGGTTGATGAGTGAGAGTGTTGGAAGGAGAGTTCCCATGGCTTTAGTGTGCAAAATTCAGCCATGGTACAGGTAGTGCTGCTTGATTCTATATTTCTCTCAGTTATGCATCATTAATTAGCCAACTGGACCAGGGTTTTTTTTTCCTCACTTCTTCAAAGTTTCCTCTGTCCAAGTGGGTTTATCACTTATATATTTGCTGTGGTATCTTCTAATTGTTAGTTATTTGCACATGCCGTGTGGCAGATTCCTGTTTCATTACAGCCTCCTGCTGTCTGTGTTAAATAGTTTTTGTGTAGTGAAAGCTCAGCATCTTAAGGTTTTGATAGATCCAAGGACATAGGGGAAGACTTGTCATGTTTTTCTGCGTCATTTGTAGATACAGATGGTGGCTGTAAAGTTAGGCCTTTGGAACTGCCAAAGATAGACTAAACCTTAGACTTCTATACAAACATGTCTTTAAAACTTCTCATTGATGTATCGTACATTTAGTTAAGTATACATACAAATCCTAAGTGTATACTTGATAAATTTTTAACAAAGCGAGCAAAACACACTTAGGAAATCTTAAGATAGAAATTTATTAATATTCTTTTTTAATTTTTAGATTGCAGCCCGGGAGCTCAATATTTATTGCCATTTAGATCACAACTTTATGACAGCAAGTATCCCTACTCATAGGCTGTTTGTTCATGTTCGTCGCTTGGTGGCAAAAGGATATAAGGTCAGCTTTGCCTTTAATTTGCAGGAAAAGGTGATTGGGTTCTCTTCCAGAGAGTGGAAACATGTTTTGTAAGGTGGCAAGTGGGCATTAATTGGTTTTAGAATTTGACATTTTGGAGAAATGAAAGTGTTTCATAATTATTAGCATTATATCTTCAAGAGTTTTTAGTGTATTATTAGACATTTAGGGTATAATGTTTAACTCTCTGATAGAATGTTTCTAAGTAACCTGTCCACACTTGTCAGCTGCTTGTGGTGCTTATTACTTAGAGCCTGCATCTAGACATCGTGGATTAGTTTATTTATTTTAAGTGTTTCAGAATTACCCTTTAAACGTTTTGAAATTAGTTCTTAACAATATTTTTTTATTATTTAATAGTCAGTATTTCTTATTTTTCTTGAAGGTGGGAGTTGTGAAACAAACTGAAACGGCAGCATTAAAGGCCATTGGAGACAACAAAAGTTCACTCTTTTCCCGCAAATTGACTGCTCTTTATACGAAGTCTACACTCATTGGCGAAGATATCCTTTTTTTAATAGAATTTTTCTCTTAATGGTGTAAGGACTTTGTCTTAAGGTGCTAGGGCTTTTTAAAATTGTCCTGGCTGGGCATGATTGCTCAAGCCTGTAATCTGAGCACTTTGGGAGGCTGAGATGAGAGAATTGCCTGAACCCATGGGTTCGAGACCAACCTGGGCAACTTGGTGAGACCTCATCTCTACAATATATCAAAAAATTAGCTGGGCATGGTAGTGCATGCCTGTAGTTCTGGCTACTTGGAAGGCTGAGGCAGAAGAATCGTCTGAGCCCAGTAGGTTGACGCTGGGGTGGCCATGAGCGTGCCACTGCACTCCAGCCTGGGCAACAGAGTGAGATTCTGACTCAAATAATAATAATAAAAATAAATAAATAAATAAATAAATAAATAAAATTGTCCTTTGGGCACCTTTTTGATGAGATGAGGTGGTGAGGTTGCTTGAACCCTTGGCTAGGTGCATCTCTGAAGAGGAGAGATTGGCAGGGCTTGAAACAGTGCTTTTCGAATGTCACGTAAAAGGAGAACTCATCACACTTTACGAGCAGGAAAAAAGCGATCCCTGTAGAAGATGATGTCAAGTTGGCAGTGATTTGAACTCACATCTTTTCTCTTATGTTTATGGGCCGTGGTGAGGTGTGTAGGGACTGCAAATTCCTTAGCATCATCTTAAAATAAGACCCCTAAATAACTTAACTTCAACATGTGAAAAGAAAACTTCCAAAGTCAAAATTAAGACAGTTAAATGCTTATAAAATGTAAATAGTAGGCCATCTACATTAATTGTTAGCTCCATAAAAATTTTATTACTTTTGGAAATAGATTGTAGGTGAAGCCTTCTCACTTCACAAGACTCATTTCATTCATAAATTCAATTTTACTTGAAGCAAAATAATTTCAAAAGCAAGGTCATAAAAATCTGTCATTTTAAAAGCCAAATAATTATATACAAAATGAGATAAGGCTGCATTTAAAAATGTTTACTAGGGGTGGGGTCAGGTCTTTTAGAAGAAAAGAATATAGACATAAGAAGGTCTTAAATGATACTGTGTGACAATATAATTTCTGTTAGGGTTTATTACAAATCTACTGATTTATAGTTAGCTTCTACCCACATTCTAAGAACTGTTTTGTTTCATTAATACCATAGATAGGGAATGGCTGTCACTTAGAATGAACTCCAAACCTTGAACTGCATTGTGTTATTCAAAGCTGATCTGACTGTAGAAGCCTGGTAATTTTATTTTTTCTTTTGACTGAGCTTGAGGTTCTTATTTGAAGCCCATCCCTAGAACATCACCCCTTCTTGCTGCTGTTGTAGCTCTTATCTCCTAATTCCTAAATTGGATGTGCCCAGACTGACCTTGTCCAAAATCAGCTTTCATCCCTGAGAATTTCATTAATAGAAACATTTTATACAGACACACAAGAGAAAATAGTTAATATTAATGAAATTTAGCATATATTTTTCTTTAATGATCATTACATGTGAATCCCCTAATCAAGCTGGATGATGCTATAAATGTTGATGAGATAATGACTGATACTTCTACGAACTACCTTCTGTGTGTCTGTGAAAATAAGGAAAACATTAAGGACAAAAAAAAGGGGAACATTGTTATTGGCATTGTGGTAAGTACTTTATAAGTGAAGAATAAGTGATAGATGTTCATGATATATCTAAATATGAGTAGTCATGTATGGTCTGTAATGAAGATATCTGTGCCTTCAGGTAATTGTGCTAGAGAAATGTTGTGGCCAGTCTTGTTGGCTTATGCCTGTAATCCAAGTACTTTTGGAGGCTGTGGTAGGGGCATCTCTTGAGCCCAGGAGTTCAAGACGAACTTGGGCAACATAGCAAGACCTTGTCTCTACAAAAAATAAAAAAATTAGCCAGATGTGGCATGCACCTGTAATCCCAGCTCGGGAGACTGAGGCAGAAGGATTGCCTGAGCCCAGGAGGTTGAGTCTGTGGTGAGCCATAATCATGCTACTGTACTCGAGCTTGGGTGACAGAGTGAGACTCTGACTAAAAACAAAACAAAAAGCCCCAAGAAAACATTTTTCTCATAATATTATTTGTTAAACTTGAAACTCTGTGCTGTGGAGAAATCCAGATGGTTTGGGCCCTTGTGCTATAGGACTTCAGTGAAGGCATGCATGGACAGTGTGCAGATAGCACCATAAAATACCATACCAGCAAGTGCAGGTGGCATAGTGTTTTACAGATTTTCTCTGGGGGTTTGAAGTTAAACATGAACTGTCATGGGATTATCACATCTAGATTCGAAGGAAGGGGTGGTTATGGGGAAATGACAATTGGCCAGTACAAAACACTATATAAATTAATGTTAGGATTATTTACAGTCAGTCAGTCTTCCAGGTAAATATGATTTGTGAATCAGCTTTATTGAGCTTGCCTTCTGGCAGTTTACAAATAAATTTGCCTATTTACAGACTTGCCTGGATTCTGCTCAAAATCTTGGTTTTTTTTAGGGTCCTGCAGAACTCTTAGACTCCCTTGTTGTAAGTTAAGCAGCACTAGAACTCTGTTCAAGGAATAACTAATTTTTTTTGCTTTTTCTAATTTCTGCAGCCAGTGACAGTATTAGCAAAAATTGTCACAACCAGAATGTCTCCAGTGTGCTTTTTAGTATCTTACCTGGCTGCATGACTGCTGACTTGACATTGCTTAACCAGTGATCCCTTCTCAGGGAGTTGCATTACTATTGGTGCTGGGTGCTCTCAGTGATTTTCTTATCCTTGAGAAGCACTTTTTATCTAGCCACAGGTAGCTGGGCCTGTCTACAAACAGGAGGGTTTGCTTTTAGGCTTTCACACATGTGATGTACTACTTTGTGTTTACCTGAAACTCAGTCCAAAGAAGAGAGTTGGTAGTGTATAATTCCTAGTTAGTGTGTTTAGAAATACCTCTGACCCACTGCCAAAATTGATCATGTGTGTGAACTGGAACTTGGAAAAATGAAAAATCATTGCCCTTCAAGCAGTGCCTGGGGGCTTGTCCTTGACCTCAGCAACCACTGGGCTGTTGATGTACTGAGTTCTGGGTCTAGGCCACACCTCCCCGGAGCTCCAGGTTCCAGCATCCAAGTCTTTTGAACATTGAGAATTTGCTATGCCTCTGCAAACTCTGGGTGACTGAGATGAGATCTTATCGTCCTTTACTCTCCACACTGTCCTCCCTGGATTTTTCCCTGTCATAATGAATGTTATACACTCTCTGGTTACTACCTGGGAGTCATCTTTTGGGTACTGGAACTTAGTCCAAAACCTAGGGCTTTGCTGTTGTACCGCTGTGACTGGGCCCTGAGCCTTCAGCCTGGGAAGTGCAGCTCTACACAGACTGACTGTTGGCTTCTCGATGTCACATATCACAGTGATAGATATTGCAGGTCTTAGGGTACAGGTCATTTTTCTGATTAAGTAGAGCAAAAGGGAATTAGGCTGAAAATTTGTTATTTGAACACCTATATACCCTTTTTAAATGTTTGGTTTGTAGATTGGTATATAAATTTATATAAGGGGCTGGGTGCAGTGGCTCACAACTATAATCCCAGTGCTTTGGGAGGCTGAGATGGGAAGATCACTTAATAACCAGAAGTTCAAGACCAGCCTAGGAAACATAGTGAGATCCCATATCTACTGAAAAAGAAAGAATATATATATCCTAGTATACTGATAGTCCAGCTGTGTGGACACCAGAGAAAGCTTCTGGGGTAAAATTAAGTAAGCTCCTTGAGATACAAATGAGAGAGATTTTGAAAAATTATAAAATATTCAAATGGAAAAATTAATAAAACAGAAATTTGCAGGGTGCCATGAGCCACTTACCAGGTCAGGAACTGTAACACCACCTGAAACTCATAAGGTCCCTGTGTGTCCTTCCTCTAGAGGTGGCTGACATTGACTCTTAACATGATCATTTCCTGCTTTAGTTCCAGCTGTACTATCTTAGAGTTTATATACAAATGTGAACACATTGTGTGTTCCTTTGGGCCGACTCCTTTTGTTGACTGTTTTGTACAGGAGGCTCATTTACATGTGCTGCTGTGGGTGTTGTTGCTGTATCCTGTTTCATTCTGTGATCCACAGTTTGTTCACTCTGCTATGGATAGACACGTGGGTTCTTTCTGGTTTTGGTTGTGCATAGAATGCAGCTCTACACACACTTGTTTGTGTCTGCTGTCATGCACATGCCTGAGTTTCTCAGAAGGGTGTGGACGTCTCATCTCTCCCAGATAATGGTGGCTGTCTGTTGGTTTTCCATCAAGTGTGTGTATGCCGGGATTTGTAGTTTTCTCCTCTAGCTTAGCATTCTGTAACTAGTTTCTGCACATCACAGCTTCAGTGGGGGATGAGGGTGTGTCCTGGCAAGCCAGGCCACCTGGGGTTGCATCTTGGCTCTCCATGTAGTCACTCGGGACCTTGGCCGAAGAGCCCTATGCAACATCTTCACAGTCGCGATCTTTCCAGCTTATCTTTGTTGTTACTGGCCAGGGTTTCAGGGATGGCTTTAAACTGGTGTGGTAACTCATTGGATGAACTGTCTGCTTGGAGTTCATTCACGGTTTGCTGTATTTAATCTTTTTTGTGAAAATTATTTTTTTTGTTGTTTTGATTGGTTTCATATATGAAGCAATAATTTGCCTCTGTTCTTGTGGTGGTCCAGGTTACTAGGACTATATCCTGGGTCCTAGTAATTTTTAGTGATAACTGCAGTTTGTACAGTGCTTTATAATTCACAAAGAATTCACATGTTTATCATTTGATCTTTACGGTAAGCCTGTGAGAGAAGTAGACTGGTTTATTCCCATTTACAGAGGAAAAAACTGAGTCCCAGTGAGGTTTGGTGATTTGCCATGATCACTCTCAAAAGTCCCATTTAGTATAGTTTCACATCTACGAATCTTGAGTCTTCAGGTTAGAATCTTGAGAAGCAGACTGGTTTCTAAATGCTTTAAGTAATAGAGAGTGTGTCATCTTTACTGTTTCCATGTTTATAGCTGGAAGAGTAGATGTTTCTCTGACATTGTATTTGTTTGTTTCTAGGGAGTACAGCCCACCACAGGTGAGGTTGTGTTTGATAATTTCCAGGACTCAGCCTCCCGCTCAGAGCTGGAAACGCGGATGTCTAGCTTGCAGCCGGCTGAACTACTGCTTCCATCAGCCTTGTCAGAGCCCACAGAGGCGCTCGTCCGCAGAGCCACTGCTGTCAGGTGAGCCGGCACCCTGCTGGAAACTTAGGTTCAGTTCTAAAACTGATACTTATTAAAGTTGTTAGAAATAGCTTTTACTTTAAAAAATCATATTTCCTTTGTAGTAGTGGAAATGAAAAAGAAAATAAAACAAAAAACAAAACAAGGCACAGTGGCCTCACGCTTGCAATCCCAGTGCTTTGGGAGGACGAGGTGGGAGGATTGCTTGAGGCCAGAAGTTCAAGACCAGCCTGGGCAACTGAAGTGAGACCTCTCCCTCATCTATAACAAACAAAAAACCTTGAATTGCCCATACTGTCTCCTTAATGTTGGACTTTTAGAAGTTGGTCTTTTTAAAAGGGTTTCTGGGCATAGTGGCTTATGCCTGTAATCCCAGCACTTTGGAAGGCTGAGGTGGGAGGATTGCTGGAGCAAAGAAGTTCGAGATCAGCCTAGGCAGCATAGCAAGACTTTGTCTCTATTAAAAAGTAGTAATAATAACAAAGGGGTTTCTGATATTATTTAATGATATTATTTTGTAATTAAGGTGCTTTAGTATTGGTAACTAATCTTCAGTTTCTGGAGAAAATTTAGAGTTCATTTCTTACAAAGTTAATGTAATTTTTGAAATTGCTTAATCTGAGCTGCAAGTTCAATTCATGGCTGTGTCCACTGGTTTTATTTGCTAGATTACAGTCACAACTCTTATTTATGAAGCAGTGTGCATGCAGAGGAAGGAAATGTGGTTGTGATGTGTGTCTGATGGGGTTTATAGCCCGACAGGAGCACAGGTGTGCGCACACCTCCCTGGACTTGTTGCATTGGTACTAAGCGCCAAGGGTGAGGGTGCTCCCTCGGCAAGACTCTGTACTGCCCCTGAGAGGAGCCTTGTGGGAGACATCAGAAAGGGTGCTGGATCTCAGTGAAGGAATGGTGTTCATGAGGAACTTGGACTTCAGACTTGGCAGGGAGCCCCTGAGATTTTCATTTAGGAGGTTGGCGAATCAGAAAAAGAAACTGGTTTATTAAGTGAAATTCCATATGTTTCTTTGTTGTTGGTGTTGAGTGTTCTTTTTCATTTGAATTTGATTTCTTGTAAAGTAGCTCTCATAATTTGTTTTTCTGATTATAAAATTATTATGTTCATTTAGAAGAAATTGGGAGTTACAATAAGAAGGGAAAAATAATAAGTCAAGTCCAAAGATGACTGTTAAAACATTTTGATGTATTATTTCCATGTATGTATATCACTTTTTTCACTTATGAACTTGAATTCATGTTGAAAAATCACTTTTGTAGTCTGTTTTTTTTAACTTAAAATTCCTCTTTTTAAAAACTTTATAATGGAAAATTTCAAACATATACAAAATTATATAGAATAGTATAGTGAAATTCTGTGAACCTATCTACCAACTTCAACATTTCTCAGTACCAGTCTAATTTCTTGATACCCTTCTTCCCACTTTCCCAGATTATTTATTTTGAAGCAGATCCTAGTGAACATCTTTTCATCTGCTAACATTACAGTAGGTACTCTTGAAAACGAAATGTGGAAATCTCTCTCTGTTGCCCAGGTGAGAGTGCCCAGCTACCGCAGCCTTGACCTTCTGGACTTGGGCGGTCCTTCTGCCACAGCCTTCCAAGTAGCTGGGACTACAGGCTTGCCACCATGCCTGGTTAGGTTTTAAAATATATTTATTGTAGAGACGAGGTCTCGCCATATTGCCCAGGCTGGTCTCGAACTCCTGGGTGCAGGCAATCCTCTTGCCTGGGCTTCCCGTCTTGCTGGGATTACAGATGTGAGCTATCGCGCTGGCTGTTGGGGTTTTTTTGGTGTTAGATGTCCTCCTCATTTCCGAGAAGGGGAGTGTCCAGCTAGGTGTAATGGCTCGTGCCTATAATCCCAACATTTTGGGAGGCTGAGGCAAGAGGATTGCCTGAGCCCACAGGTTCGAGACCAGTCTGGGTAACATGGTGAGACCTCATCTTCACAATAAATAAAAAATTAGCTGGGTATGGTGGTGCATGCCTGTGCTTTCAGCTACTTGGAGGACTGAGGCGGAAGGATTGCCTGAGCTCAGCTGGTTGAGGCTGCGGTGGCCATGAGTGTGCCACTGCACTCCAGTCTAGGTGACAGAATGAGACTCTTATTCAAAAAAAAAAGAAAAGAAAACAAAATGCACAACATTCGTCCATGTAGATGGATCATAATTTATCTGTTCTCCTTTTTTATGTTGTATCATTTTTTTCAATATTTTAAATGTTGCTATAAAGACTATCCATACATAGAAATATTTGTGTACATTTCTGATTATTTCCTCAAAATAGATTCCTGAAAGTGAAATTACTGAATCAGAGGGCATAAACATTTATAAAGCTTTGATTGCTTGCTAGAATTGGTAATATTTATACTTCCATCAGTATAGTGTAGCAGGTTTCTTTCAACTCCTGCTCACACTGGGGATGAGCATTTAAATAATCCCTGCTACTTGCAAAGATGACACATTCTGCATCAAGTCCCTTAATTTTTATCTTAATCCTTTTCTGACCACTTGCTCAAACTTGAATAACTTAAAGTCAAATAGTAAAGTTATAAGGGGTGCTGCTCTTAGCTTAAAAAAATTAATAAAATCTCTAAAAAAATTTTAAAGATGGGCGTCTACAGCTGTATTTTCAGTATTTTTTGTCTTTGGTTTTGTTTTTCTTCATAACTGAGTGTGTATTAACTTTGGTTGAGTCTAAAGTTAATTAATTATATAAACATATTCAGTTTTCTGTTTTCCACTTATTTTTTTATAAAACAAAAGCAAAATTTGATAAAATATCAAAACATTCCATGGTGCTGTACATTGCCAAAACTGAACTTCTGTCTGGCAAGAAGCATTTCTTGGTGACATTTCTAAGTGTCTGTTCATTAGACAAGGTTCAAACACCTGAATTTGGCATACTTAAGGTAGCTTGGGTATCACATGTGGGTCTTGTCAAATCTAACGCCTGTTTTTGTCTCTCTCTCTTTTTTTTTTATTTCTCTGGTTGGCATTGTGTGTTGTTTCTCCTTTGTTTATTACCACGTGTGACTTTTCATCTTTTGTAAATTTTCTTTTTGTATCCTTTATTTCTATTTTACTTGCATATTGGACTAAGCAAAGTCATAAGTTAAATCTGCATTTCTTGGAATGTCTACAGCTACTTTATATCTTTGGGGCAGAGTGGAGTAGTAGAGATTCAGAAGTCAGAGGAACAAGCAGTGTGTTAGCTCTTGAGACAGGGTTTTGGAGTGGGACACTGACTCTTCCTCATAGTGATTTCAGGTAAACTCTTCTATTGTGTTGTCCTTCAGTGCCCTTTTCTTTAAGTAGGGGTATTAAGAGTGCTGAGCTCATAAGATTATCATAAGGATTAAGTAAGTTAATATAGGCAGAGTACTTGAAACAATGCCTGGCATGAAAAGCTCTCTCTGAGTGATTCTTTTTCTTATTATTTATGTCAACCCTTGTCTCCTTGAACATTGTCTCTCTTCTGTTCTGGAACTTCTACCAGAAATTTGTGGACCTCCTTATTATGCTGTCTGTACATGGTCCCTTATGGGGGGATTTCCCACCTGCTGTTGTCGGTCTCATTTTTTTTGCCCTTGGGGAGTTTGTCTTTTAAGATTTAAAAATTTTTGATTCTCTTCAATAAATCCTACTTAAAAAAAAAAATATATATATATATATACATATACATATATTTATATATTTTTAAGTAGGATTTATTGAGAAGACAGAAAAGCTCCCACAGTGGGAGGGGACATGAGTGGGTTGCCCAACTGTATTTTAATTCACTATTTCTATATGTTTTTAGTTGACCAGTTCAGTTCACCATACTTCTGGTAGCATTTCATTATTTTTATACTTAAAAATATTTCTCCCCATTTTGAAAGCACGTCATCTATATTTTATTTTAGTCAATACATTTTTCTTGATTTAATTTAATTTTTTTCATTTTGAGTCAAGGACTCACTATGTTGCCTATGCTAGAGTGCAGAGGTAGGATCACAGTTCACTGTGGCCTCAAACTCCTGGGCTCAAGTGGTCCTCAGTCTCCCAAATAGCTGGGACTACAGGTGCATACTGCCATACCTGGCTAATTTTTTAATTTTTAATTTTGTAGAGATGAGGTCTTGCTATGTTGTCCAGGCTGGTATTGAACTCTTGGGCTCAAGCAGTCCTCCCACCTTGGCCTCCCAAAGTGCTGAGATTACAGGCGTGAGCTACCGTGCCCAGCTCAATTTTTAATTCTTTTTTTTGTTTTATATTGCTTTACTTTGTGAGGTGAGGTCGTACCTTTATTTTTTCCCTAAGTGCTAGTGGTTTCATATTAACATCCATAAAGTTAAGCCTTTGTCAGCTGAGATGCAACTTCCAGACATATTTTTTTAAAAAGGAAGAAAAAAACTCAGCAAGGGGCATAAGGAATGTTTTTAATTAGATAAGAGGAAGATAGCTTGCCAGAATTCTGTTCCATATTTACTACCAGTAAACAATGTAGCATTTCATTTCCAAATATAGCATTTGTTTTGTTTTATTTATGCTGGTATCGTCTTGTCTGTTATAAACACGAATAGGTAGTTTTTGTGTCTGAGACTATTTCTTCTGTTGTAAACCCGAAGGTCAAAACAGCAATTTTTGTCTGGTTGATATTAATGACATAATATGTTAAACTTATGTGAGAAAGGGCAAATGAATGCCTTAGAATTTTAGAATATCTATTTGAAAATATTAGGTTTATATTGGTATTCTTAAGTTTAACCACAAGAGGTCTCCAAAGGATTTTATATTCTGTGAATTACAATATAAGAACTACTCAGACCTTCATTTTTTTTTTTTAATATCTCAAGATACGATATATTTACTTTGTATCATGCCGTAATGCAGAACAAATATTAGTCAAAGATGATAGTAATCTAAAATTACTATTTTTTTCTTTTTCTTTTAAAGATGGGCACAATTCAGGGTTAGGTATACAAATGATCGTTGTACTGGTAAAGTTTGGCCCTCCCGTTGGTCCCCACTTCACCTTGTTTGAGACCAGATACCCTTATTGATTAAGTGTGCCCTCCCCCTCCCCTGACAATTTCGCACTACTGCCAATTCCTTTCTTATAGTATTATGATAATTGTTCAGGATCTGCTTATGAGTGAGAACATGTGGTGCTCAGTTCTTTGTTTCTGTGATAGATTACTGAGTATTATAGACTCTAAATCTATCCAAGTTGCTGCGAAGTTCATAACTTTGTCCTTCTTTATGGCTATGTAATATTCCATCATGTATATGTACCACATTTTTCAAAAATTCAGTCTACTTTTGTTGGATAGCATGATTGATTCCATGTCAACATTACTATTTCTAAATAATGGTATACTATGAGATTTTTGTAGGTTATTCATGTAAAATGTGTTTATAACATTTCAGTCTGGATATCAGGGAATCAGTCTTACTAAGTAACTCTTTCATTTGTTATAAGAATGCATAGAGACAACTAGAAAGCAATGTGTTTGAGCACTATATTCAGGGTGGTTAAGATTGCTTTAGCTTAGAGATGGTATTGCTTATAGAGCTGCTTGAGAGGAAAGTTATAGAAAATAGTAAACAAATATTAATATTTACTAGTTCTGAAGAGCTGACTTTTGAGGCAAGCCTGATGACTACCGCAGATGATACTCAATTTTGTGTTCAGAGAAGTGAGTGTCTCCAGGGCTCTGGCATAACCATGAAGGGCTGTGTGGAGGAAGGGGCTCAGATGGGTATCTGCAGGGTAGAAGGATTTGAACTGCAGTGGGAAGAGCATGTTGTGTGTGCGTGGAAATGATGTATGCTCAGAGGCACACAGACTGGAGATGTTAGAGACGTGTGAAGACAGAAGGGAGTCTTTTCTGGTTAGAGGAAGCTTTCAGAATGAGAATTGGGGGGGAAGGGGTTGAGGACCATGAAGTCCAGCAAAGGGTTGTGGACTCCTGTGGAAGGCAGTAAGGTTTCCAGGCACAGGAATAGCATGATGGAAGGGAAGAGGTGAATCTACCACTTCAATGGGACAGTTGAAGTAAAAAACAAAACAAAACAAAACCAATTCCCCTAAGGGGAGAGAATCTGATCAAGGAGTTCAGAGAGTGCCCATAGTTGGGAACAGGAGAAAGAACAGAGGGAAACAGAAAGGGAGGGTTCATGAGCTGAGTGGAAGGCAGGACAGGTGGGGCGTGTGGGTATAGGTTATCTGCTGCACATGGTCAAATCTATGGTATGAGTTTCTTATAGAATTGATTCTTAAAATTATGGGAATTGTATGACATTTGGAAGGATACTTGGTTAAAAGCTAGCCTTAGCTTGTTATATCATTTATAGGAGATCTGTGGATGATGAATGCCCTGCAGTATTGCAGTGGCTTTAGCAATCTGGTCTTTGAAGTAAATGCTTGAACACATCACTGATTATTCAAAGGCAGATACGTAGGCTGCAGATGTAAAGAGATCATCAAAATTCTGATGTTGGGAAATAAGAGTAACCCTTCTCTGTTTGCTGTCAGTGTTAGAAAGAGAAATAATTATTATGTCTTTTTGTCCACAGAAGGTCTTACATCATCTGAGGTTTAACCCAGAACATTTTCTAGCTTGATCATTTATTTATACTGGAGATTTATCCCACCTGAATGTCCTTTATGGTGACAGGTGCTTGAAATGATCATTGTAGCTTTTTAATTTTATGTTTCTCTTTTGTTAAATTAGTTTATGTAGTAAAGATTGATCATCATCTTGTGTTTTTGTACTATGATTTTCAAGTTTTCAATGAAAAATGTTTGGTAGAGTTTTGATGTCAAAATGAAGTTATTACTGTGAGACTATATGTTGTTATCAGAGGAATCATTTAGCAAAACGAGGTATCTGTGTTATGGTTAAAGTCCAGTTTCTTTCTAATGTTATTATTTGAATTTAGCATTAGTTAAAAACTATCAAACAGTTTTGAAAGATAAGACAAAAAATAGGTTTTTACTCCTTAACTTGGTTAAGAAGCAGTGTTTCTTCCACACATCAAGAAACATCGAAGCAAAATATAAGCCCCCTAGTAGTGCCAGCATCCTCCACAAAACAGCTCTTCTTCCTCTCTGACCTTAAAAACAGTCATGCAGCCACATTCACTAAGCAGCCCTTATGTGCAGGGTTCTGTCCCAGGCCACCTGCCCGCACACTCCTCACACTCCAGTCACTGCCAGCCCCAGCAACTCACCCTGTCCTGTGATCACATGTCACTGATGCCTCACTGATGGTCCCACCTGTTATAAGTAGTTGATGGTACCAGCTTAGTGATTGCAGTGCTCCAGTTTGTTCTACCAAAATTCAATAGGCTCAGTTCCATGGACTTCTGTGGCATCGTGTCAGAGTGACTCTTAGGTTGAGAAGCCACATAAATGTGGAGTGCTGGGCCAATGCTGAGAGCATGCAGAGATGAAAAGGAAGCCCCAAATTGGTCAGCAGGTGGGCCGGTTGAAGTGAGTTATCAGTGACATGTGATCACAGGACAAGGTGAGTCGCTGGGGCTGGCGTGGTGACTGGAGTGTGAGGAGTGTGGGTAGGTGGTCTGGGACAGAACTCTGCACATGAGGGCTGCTTAGTGAGTGTTGCAGCATGACTGTGTTTAAGATCTGAGAGGAAGACATGCTGGTTTGAGGAGGATGCTGGCACCACTGGAGGGCTTGTACTTTGCTTCGATGTTTCTTGAATTTGAGCCTCGGGCTCCCATTGTTTATTATTTTGTGTAAGAATTTTCTTCTTTAAATTAGTTAAATTGTAACTTTAAAAATTACAGAGGCAATATATATTTATTGTAAAAGTAAAAAAAAATGAATTTTAAAGGAAAAATTTCTTGCTTAGCTTTTTCACCCATTTTGTCTTCAATTACTTCTATTTTAATGACACCTAAATATTTATAAACCTGAAAAGTAGTGCCTTAGGTCTTATTCCTTTTTTACAGAAATAATGTCAACAAAAAATTGAGATGAAAATTTAAAAAATGTATAAACCTAACAGTATAAATGAACAGTTGCATGGCATGAGAGTGATGTTCTGCTGCTGAAAATAAACTCCTCCTATTCGTGTGGGAATGCCCCTCCCCCTGGGCATACTTTTTTTTTTTTAATGGACTTTATTTTTTAGAGCAGTTTTAGGCTCACAGCAAAACTGAGAGGAAATGCAGAGATTTTCCTCCCCTCCTTGGACAGTGGTCCCTGTTCTCCCTTGAGTCTAGCACACGAGTGCTGTGTTGTGCAGAACTCAGCCCTTGCCTCTCTTTCTTTGAGGCACAGGAGGCCTACATGATTTGCCCTCTGTGTGGCACCAGTGCATCACTTCAGTTTTAAAACTGCCAGGTTCTTTTTCTTATGAGCCTTAGCCACTAAGGGCTTCTGTTGCTCCCTTGATCTTTAACATGAACAAAAGCAGGACCTGAAGCTCGTACAATATTCTTTTAAAAAGTTGATGACCCAGTTGATCTAGGACCTTTAAACTGAATGTCATGAGATCCATTTGGTGGGTGACAGCTCACATTAAGAACATGGTAGATGTTATCAGAGTGCGTCACAGGTAGTGATGAGGGTAGCTACTTCATCAAATGTCTTTTGTCAGCTTTGTCTCTCTGTGCGTAATCTCTCTATGTATGTGCCTTCTAATCCTCTTTCTAGGCCCTGTCATGTTTATAATCATCCAAGAAAAGATTTAAACTTCTTATTCAATATATTAATTAAACATAATAAATATGCTATCTGTAGATAATTTCATATGTACATCATTACCTAAAATTGATCAGATACTGCCCAGTATAGTATATAGTAGTATATTTTTAGATAGCACAGCTGAAAAGTAGTTAATGTTTAAAGACTATTATTAAAACTGCTTTTTATTTTGTAGCATTAATTAAAGTTTAAGCATGTTAAAATATTTTTAAAAGCACAACAGTGAGCTGGGCATGGTGACTCAAGCCTGTAATCTCAGCACATTGGGAGGCTGAGGTAAGAGGACTGCCTGAGCCTGTGGGTTCGAGACCAGCCTAGGTAACATGGTGAGACCTTGTCTCTACAATAAATCAAAAAAAAAAAAAAAAAAATTAGCCGGGCATGGTAGCATGCGCCTGTATTTTTAGCTACTTGGATGGCTGAGGCAAAAGGATCGCCAGAGCCCAGCAAGTCAACCCTGGGGTGGTTGAGCATGCCACTGCACTCCAGCCTGGGCAATGGAGTAAGACTCCAACTAAAAAAATAAATAAATAAAAATAAAATAAAAAAGGCACAAGAGTGGGGAAAACTCTGTTCCATTTGTTGGTGAATCAACAATTTAATCATTAAAAAGGTTATAGTAAAGTTTTGCCAGCTTTCTGTTAGAGTGCTGTCATGATGATTAGATCATATTTTTTTTAATTAAATTTGTCTTTTCAGCCGGGCTTGGTGGCTCAGCCTGTAATCCCGCACTTTGGGAGACTGAGGTGAGTGGATTGCCTGAGCCCACGGATTCGAGACCCGCCTGGGCAGCTTGGTGAGACTTCATCTCTACAATAAATAAAAAAAATTAGCTGGGCGTGGTAGCTCACGCCTGTAGTTCCAGCTACTTGGAAGATTGAGGCGGAAGGATTGCTGGAGCCCAGCAGGTCAAGGCTGTGGTGGCTGGGAGCATGCCACTGCACTCTAGTCTGGGCGACAGAGTGAGACTCCAACTCAAAAAAAAAAAAAAATTATCTTTTCTTGTTTAATACACACACAAAATTAAGTATGGCTGAGTATAGTAGCATGCACCTGTGATATCACACTTTGGGAGGCTGAGGTGGGAGGATTGCTTGAGCCCAGGATTCGAGACCAGCCTGGGCAACATAGTGAAACCCTATCTCTACACAAAATTTGGAGGTATGCACCTGTAGTCTCAGCTACTCAGGCGACTGAGGTAGGAGGATTGTCTGAGCCCAGGAGTATGAGGCTGCAGTGAGCTATGATAGCACTACTGCACTCTACCCTGGACACAGAGCAAGAGTCTGTCTTTAAAAAAAAATTAAGTATTAAAGTTAAAAATCAAAAGTACTTATTTTATATTTTTGTAGAGATAGGTGACACTATGTTGCCCAGACTGGTCTCAATTTCTTGACTTCAACCAAGCCTCCTACCTCGGCCTCTCAGAGTGCTGAAATTAGAAGTGTGAGTCACTGTGCCTGGCCACAAATCAGAAGTACTTAAAGGAATCTCAGTACCAAGTTTATTCCAAGAGCTTGGTGAAGGGCATAAATTATGAGCAGAACTGTAGGTCATAAGAGGAGTAACCTGGCATAGGGAGGTGCGGAGAAGAGGTACATGGGGCATTGGCGCCACGGGAGAGCTGAGTTACACCTGGTTCATTTACCTGATATAGGGAGGTGTAGAGTGTAGGTATACAGGGCATAAGAGAGTCGAACTACACCTGAGTCATTTACTTGATGTAGGGAGGTGTAGAGTGCAGGTACACAGGGCACAGGAGAGCTGAGTGACACCTGGTTCATTTATCTGATGTATGGTAGTGTGGAATGCAGGTACACAGTGCCATGGTACATTCGAGGTTCACCTGATTCATTCACCTGATACAGAGTTTTAAGTGGCTCATACAAAAATACTTTTTACTTTCATAGTTAAATATTTACTTAAGGCATATTAAAAATGTATAATCAGTGAATCAAACCTGGAATTTCATAAATTTTTATGGCAGAGAAAGACTTTCCAGTTGGTATTTGAGTTAAACATTTGAGCTGATTGAGCAAGAGCTGTCAGGTGATAGTCATGATGTCCCTACACTTTTGGCAGCATTAAGGAAGGTACAGAGGGAGGGACTGAGTGGAGGAATGGGTTGGAGTAAGTGTAGGGCAAGGTATCAGTCACCCTGTCTGTTGCATGTCATTTAGATTCTGTGTGAGCTAAATCTGGTATAAATGGGACCATTGTTTGAAAGAAAAGATGCCAACTTGAGTTATAGAGAAATATGGATGATGAGTTTGAAGCCCAGAAAGGGCTTTTGTTCTCCCTGAAGATGAACTGCTTCTGAAGATGAATAGTAGCTGACCTTTTTGGAGAATTTGTATTCTGTCTTCAAGATGTCTTATTGATTAGTAGCTAGCAGTAAATGCCAATTAGTTACCCTTTTCTTCTCTCTCAGAAGATCTATGTATTGATGGATGTTTCCAGTAGATACTCAACTAATGGATACCTCCTCTGAGTTGAACTTTGTTACACAGTCATTCATTCCTTAATCATCCTGAAAAACCTTTATTGGTGCTTACTGTGTGTCATTTGTTACTAGGTGGTGAAGATACACAAATGAGTTAGAGTCCTCCTTTCAGGTCCTGTCTTCTTGAGGGAGGTAGACACAGAAGTAGACAATTGTCATGAAACTGCTGGTCATTGGGTCTTGTAGAGTCACAGGTAGCAGGGGAGCACTGAGCCTTGCCCAACCATGCCAGATGGGGTTCCCAGAGGCGTGTGCTAGAACTGCGATAGGAGAATGGTGACCTGGAAGACAGAGGTGGGGCCGACCCTGGTGTCTGCATGAGTAGAAGTGAGCTTGGCTGGGCTGCTCTGCTGGGGTGAACCTGCAGTCAAGGCACGACCATGTGGGCTTGCAGAGAAAGGGTGTGAAAAGTGGGAGACAATCAGGGTGAAACAGCAGGGGATGTGGCATTACCCAGAGCTAGGCAGAGAGTTTCAGTAGTTTTTTTGGTACTAATACTTTTTATATACATGTCTAGCCAGCACTTTTTTTTCCCTCTTTTAATTTTTATTTTAAAATTGCGGGGTACAATTCAGGGTGAGGTATACGAATATTCATTGTGCAGGTACCCTTGTTGATGAGGTGTGCCCCCCTACCCCAGACAGATATTGACTGCTGTCAATCCCACCTTCCTGCTCCCCTCCGCCCCCGCAGTTTCCTGCTTCTGTCAATCCTTTTCTTATAATACTAGGTAGTTATTCAAGGTCCTCTAGCTAGCACTTTTAATGGGTATGCTTCACACATATGAAAATCCAGATTTTAAAATATGATAAATTAATAGGTGATAGTTATTTTATAAGAGCATTTACTGTGGGATTTGTTTAAGTAATAAGCTTTTTTCTGCTTTTTCATTGAGTGTATCTCTCCAGGAATGTGTCTACTCAAAAGGGATCAATGGGTGTGTTTGCAGTAGGTGTGTTGATGGTGGTCCACTAGGAAGAACAACATGTGGGCTCCGGAGGAATGATCTCACTGGTAACTGCAGACTCCAAGGCAGACCAAGCTGTTGAGCAGAAAGCTGGGCAGCGATGTGTTGTGTGTGCAGCATTTGTTTTACTAATTTGACTTGGTTTTTGTAAATACACCTGTTAATTTGGGCTTGAGGATTTAACTGTATAAAGACTTCTCTAACTAAAGCATTTTGTTCCTTATGGTTTTTCTCAGAGGCTTGTGTTATAAATGTGAATATCCTAAAAGTGCTTTTAAGTTATTTATTATTAGCATCTTTTAAAAAAATTCCACACCAAATATCAAAGTAGTCTTTCTTATTTCAGGTGAAGTCCAGGGGAAACAATTGAGTTGCAGGGCAGGGGCTGAAGGGAAGGCGTAAAAGGAAGGACAGAAGACAGGGAAGAGGAAAGATCAGGTCCCTGCCCTGTTCCGAACATGCTGTCCATGATTTCAGTAGCTCTTCCCACCCCTGAGGAGAGGCGTGACCCTCATTTTACAGTGAAGGGCAGAATGCTGAGGTGTCAGGAAATGCCTCTCTGGAAGCTGCAGGGTTGCAGAGGTGCTAAGTGGTGCAGCCCTGTTGGAAGTGCTAAGTCCCTGCTGTGTAGTGAAGGTGTTACTGGACCTCATTGTACAAGACAGAAGTTCCCATTGTTGGACTCTTGGTACTGCTCCCGTGTGTCATCAGGGTCTCTCATTACTTTCTCCTCTCTTTCCCTCTCATGACTCAGAGAGCAATCCCTACCATTCCTGTCCCTTCCAGCACAGCTCCTTCATGCACCTCTGCAGTGAGGACTGCTTGACCCTGTGTCTTTCCCCTCCTCTGTGGACTTAGATTGTCTGTCCATCTTTTGAGTGACTTCTTCCTCAGACCTCCCTGTTCAGGGAGATTTCTTACTGATTTCTGCTTCAGTAAGTCTCCTACATACAGACCTTCAAGTTGTAGGCTTTTGAAGATGCAAACGTGCATTTGCGTGTTTGATCACATAAGTTAATTCATGTATCTGGTGTGTATTGTCACATGTGTGCATCCTGTACAAATTGGTTGTGCTTTTGCATACTTTACAGTACTGTGTAGAGTACAGTAATACAGTATCTTTATTTCAAGTCTAGGATGTCCAGAAGCAAGTATAAAAGCAGAAGTGATGTAGCTGGTATTGGTGATTATGTTAGTTGAGTACCTAGGCTAACTTTGTTGAACTTATGAATAAATTGGACTTGGCAATCGTGCTGTCGGAATGAAGCTCATTGATATGTAGGGGACTTACTTATTTTCCTGCTTACTCTGAGATTACTCGCTTATCTCTTGTTTTTAGTCCAGGAGTTTCTTTCCCGATTCTCTTTTTTGTGAAGTTCCTTTTAGCCTTGAACCCAAGTTTTGATTCTTGGAGCAGTATAATGCTCTGAAGTACTGATACGTTTTTTCTTCCACATTTTTCCTTTCTTCCCTTCCCACTCCAACACCTTCTTTAAGGAAATACCTTTCTAAAATTCGATTTATTGTATATGTAATTTGACTTACTACACATAATATGGAGGTTTTATGCCCCAGGCAGTCCAGAACACTCTGTGATGAAGTCCTAGGACTTCTTCCTACAGGCTACCATGAGCATTCTCATTTTGTGTGTTTAGCTCCGTCCAGCTCCTTTTGGTCAGGTTGAGCTGGACTCTGCACGCTGAGTGGTTCAGGGTGCACTCTGGAGATGGACCATGAACGCCCTGTGTAGACACGTTGCCCCCAGCCCTGATATGGAGGCAAGTTGAGGGAAGAACATGTGTGGTGTGCAACCTGCATGCCTTACCTGTGGCCATGTGGGACCACAGATACAGCCCAGGGTGTTGTTCCCTGCTGGAATGCAGAGGATGCTAGGTGTCACATGGAGTCTTCTGGATGTGTGTGCCTAGCCAGGACAGGCTGCACTTGACCCAAGGGCAAGTACCTTTACAGCTGTGATCATAAGCCATTCGTAGACTATGAAAGCAATTTCATGGGTTGCAATTACCACCTGGAAAAAAAGAGCTAGAACAGTATAGTGCTGATGATATCTAAGTACATTGTATGTAATAAGCTGAGTATTGATTCATGAAACTGCTTATTTTTCCATTTAAGGATGTGGCTCACAAGTGTGATTCGTGTTACATTTCTACTGAACAGTGCTGCCTTAGGCAGATTATTCTCTCATCTTCTAGCATTTTGTTTGCTTTCCTGTCACAGGGATGTTGATCTGCTCTGTACTTGAGTGATTTGTGTATGTGTTAAACATCCTCATCCTGTCTGTAACCCCAAAAAAAGTTGCTTCAGAAAGTGACGAATTGACTTCTGGGCATTTCTTTTAATAATAAACTAGACTGGGCACAGTAGCATGCGCCTGTAATCCCAGGCCTTTGGGTGACTGTGGTGGGAGGATCACCTGAGGCCAGGAGTTTGAGACCAGCCTAGGCAACATATCGAGACCCTGTCTCTACAAAAACTTAGCTGGATTTGGTGGCATATGTCTGTAGTCCCAGCTACTTGAGAGGCTGAGGTGGAAAGATTGAGCTCAGGAGTTAAAGGCTGCAGTGAGTCATAATTGTGCCACTGCCCCCAGCCTGGGTTACAGAACAAGGCTCTGACTCAAAATACCCAAAAAACTATAAGCCAAATAATATATCCAGATAACACATTAGCTGAATAATGTTTTCATTCAGCCTTACTAATATTTATTATAAAATTATTTTGGACCTTACTGATATTCAAAGGTCCATGACCCTTGCCCAGGATGTGTGCAGATCGTTCTAGTCTCAAGCAGATTGACACCCCTGTGATAGGGAAGCAAATGAAATGCTAGGAGATGAGAGAATAATCTGTCTAGCGCAGCACTAGAAATGAAATGTAAGAGATGAAATGAAATGTAATGTGATCCACACATGTGAGCCACATCAGTAATTTTACATTTTCTGGTAGGCATATTTAAAAGGTAAAAAGAAACAGATGAAATTCATTTTAGTAATACATTGTATTCAGCATCTCTAAAGTATAATTTCAACATGTAGTTATTTTACACATGGAGCACATCTCAGTTCCGACCAGCCACATTTTGGGTGTGCTTGACTGCACATGGGTGGTGGCTACTGTTGAAGGCAACATGGCTGTAGAAAATGTGGGGCAGTGGTAGGCCAGAGATGGGCCTGGAAGGAGAAGAGCACTTAGCTAGACAGATGCTGGGAAAATGGATTCCACAATGAGAGGAACATTTAAACAAAAGTGAAATAAGAATTTGTAAAAAATAGCTAAAAAATGAAGTTTGTTAAAAAAAAAAAGTTTGTATGTGCCAGGTACACACTGTGACCATTACTGAAAGTAACTGATGTCATCCATCTTCTTCCGAAGAACTGAGGCAGTTACAATTATGATGTCCATTTTGTAAATGAAGAAGTAGGCTTGGGTGATGAAGTATCATCGTCTGTCTGTCATCTACTTATCATCTGTCTATCTACCGATCATCTGTCTTCTAGCCTATCAATCTGTCTATCATCTATGTATCTGTGGTAGGCAGAATGATGTCTGCCCCAAGAGACCCATGACCTAATCCCTGGAACCTGTGCCTATGTTAGGTTCTTTGGCAAAAGGAGATTAAGGTAATAGGTGGAATTAAGCTTGCTAATCAACTGCCCTTAAGATGGAGATAGAAGCCTGGGTTATCCAGGTGGGCCTGGTTAGTCATAAAAGTCCTTTAGATGAGGCAGAGGGAGGTCAAGGAGTGTGGTGTGGTGCAGATCCCAGCTCAGTTGGCTAAGAGTGCTGTGGTGTAAGTCCTCCACCCTGACACTGGCTTTGCAGATGGAGGAAGCAGAGGAAGCCTGGCAGCTGGAAAAGGTGCAGAAGCAGCTCTTCTCACGGCACCCCTCAAGGAGCACAGCCGCTGACACTTCGATTTCAGCCTGATGTGACTGGCTGGGAACAAGCAGAACTCAGTGGTCTTAGGAGTGTGTTGTCTTAAGCTCTGTGTGAAGTCAGTTACAGGTGTAGGGGTTGAGCTGCTCCATCTATATGTGAGACCTGATAGTGATGCCACGTGTGCTTCCCATGTGGATGGGGCTTTCAGGGCCTTGGTAATCAGTAGCTGTTTGCTGGCATTAAATCACACCCTCGCCTCTCTCTCTGGGCACCCAGTTTCTTGTGCCTGGTTCTTAAAACTAGCTGAAAAATGACAGGTTTAGGAATGTGCATTTGAGTTCAGGTTCTGATGGAAATATTGGGCTGTTGGAAAGAACTTGACCAAATGTTTACTGCCTTTTTTAAGTCTGTGCAGTCTCGAGTTACTAAGTCAGGTATCATTTAAGTATGAATTTCCTTAGAGGTAAGTATACTTTACAGTCTTTTATGTAACTCTTCATCTCAGCCCCCAGACATCACAGCATTTACTTGTGGGTGATTGAGTTGAGTGAGACAAGAGGTTGCCACCCATGCAGGATAGAATCTGCTGCTGCTGCTTCCAGAGAACAGTGGGAACAGGCTGGGCTGTGGGTTGACTGTCACTCTGCCTCCTCCCACCTGCCTGTTCTGCAGAGACTAGCTCAGCCTCCACCTCCCTCACTTCCCGGCCACAGACCAGAGGGCTTCTGAGGGTGACCCAGGGCCCCGTGCATGTGGAAAGGTATGCTCCTAGGAGAGGTGCTCTCAGGGGAGACACTCCCTTGCTTCTACCTCATCTTTCCCTCTGTAACAACAGTGCAGAGACTTCACTGTGAGAATGTGTGTTTTATTCACTACTGCCATCCTCCTGTATGCTAAAATAGAACATTTGTCAAAGTGCTGATAGCTCAGCAAACACATGGCTATCAAGAATGGTTTCCCCATTTTTCGTGCTTTCTTGACTGTATGGAAATACCAGTGTCATACTGCATCCAGGTATAGACAATGGGCACCCTGGTTTTGCTCATAGTCTCAGGGGAATATCTCGAGACAGACCCAGAAGCACACGTGTATGGTTTTTTTGTGGGTGTGTTCTGTCGTGCTCACCCAGCTGTAGCATGTCTTGTGAGACTGGTCACACATGCTACACATGGTTAGTTGTGAATCTTAACCTCTCTTTGACTCAAGTTACCCCATTCAGAAACATGTGTATGATAATACAATTGTTTTATAGAGCTTTAGTGAGCAGTACATGAGTCAACTTGGAACCGACTCAGAATGGCTCAGTAAATGTTAGCACCTGGTATTTGCTAATCTTTTGTTTTCTGCCCTTCTTAAGCCATTCTCTCATTGTGCAGTTCATTTTTGCCACATCTGTCTTTTAAAATATTCTGTATAACAACAGCCTTGTTGCTTACATGAGACTGTCCTGCAGTTTCTAGCTGTAGTTCTAGCCCTTGCTGGATATCGGATCACTGTGGATATTGAAATGAGGAAGCCTGTGAGAGCTGACTGTGTTGCCAAGAACTTTGCATCAGGTGGTTACAGCATTGGTAGTTTGGAATCAGCTATGATTTCAAGAATGTTTACACTCTCAAAATTGGCATGTACTACCACAGCACTCTCCTCAGTCTACTTGGTGTTTTAGTGGTTTGTTTCTAGGCCCGACTCTTGATAGATGATCACCCTTTTAGTGGAGTGTTGTTCATCCCCTAGGCTGCTGTAACAAAGCACTAGTGACTGAGTAGCTTAAACAACAGAAATTCACTATTCAGCAGTTCTGGGGGCTGGACATCGAGAGTCAAGGAACAAGGGGTGTTGGCTCCTTGAGGGCTATGAGGACGGATCTGTTCCAGGCCTCTCCTTGATGTGTAGACAACTTTCTTTCTGTATCTCTGTACGTGCTCTTCCCTTTTGCGTGTCTGAATTTCCCCTTTATGAAAGGAAACCAGTCATCTTGGGTTAGGGCCTACCCTACTTAGCCATACTTGCTTTGCCTAGGCTAATGTCCAGAAGAGTTTTTCCTAGGTTTTCTTTTAGGATTTTTGTGGTTTCAGGTCTGACATTTAAGTCTTTAATCCATCTTGAGTTAATTTTTGTATATGGAGAGCGATATGGATCAAGTTTCATTTTTCTGCATGTAGCTATCCAGTTTTTCCAGCATCATTTGTTGAATAGGGTGTCCTGTCTAAAACCAGGTGGGGTGTAGCACAAAACTCATGGATTCTTTGGCTCATTTCTAAAATGAATTTCAGAGCAGCCAGCAAAGTTTTGAAATAAAGTTTATTAGGGAAACAAGGGAGAAAAGAAAGGAAGACACGCCACAAGTGGTGGAATGGGGGAGAGAAACTACAGTTTTACTCTTTACAATAGACCTGATGTACCTTTAGCCTGATTGATAGGCTAAAGATGGTGGAGCTTAGGTAAATGTCACTCTGGAGCTGGACATCTCTGGGATTCTGATGGGAGGAGATGGGTGTGGGGCCGGTGATCTTTTCCTGACCACATTGTCTAGAGACCTGCTAGCTATTTCCAATTCACAAGTTCCTTAGCTAACAGATGGTCTTATTATCATTTTTATGGTCT
The DNA here is from genome assembly GCF_000164805.1 of Carlito syrichta. Lineage (NCBI taxonomy): Eukaryota > Metazoa > Chordata > Mammalia > Primates > Tarsiidae > Carlito > Carlito syrichta. Next base: position 139,171 of record NW_007067389.1, on the reverse strand, counting down.
TGGCTAGAGGTGGTCACTGGCCTTCCCCCTTCTACAGGGAACCTGAAAGTTTCTTAGTGATTATTATGTTAAACCATGAGTTGAAAGGTTGGGCTGTCCTAGTCTTACATCTGATAAAGTTTTCTTTTGATTTGCTGAGGGGGTAGGGTAGGCTGCCAGCTTGACCAGCAATAAAATTTATTTTTAAAATGTCTGAACACATCCTAAAACCTACCTATGGGAAATTTATCTATGTCTGACCTGTGCTAACTTTCTTTCCCCAGTGTATGTTTTTGTCTGTTTTGTTGAAGATCAATTAGTTGTAGGTATTTGGGCTTATTTCTGGATTCTCTATTCTGTTCCATTGGTCCATGTGTTTGCTCCTGTACTGATACCTTACTGTTTTGGTTACTACAGCCTTGTAGTATGATTCAAAGTCAGGCAATGTGATGCCTTCAGCTTTGTATCTTTTTGCTTTGGCTATTTTGGCTCTTTTTTGGTTCCATATGAATTTTAGGATTTTTTTTCTAATTCTGTGAAAAATGACACTGGTTTGATTAGGGATTGCATTGAATCTGTAGGTTACTTTGGATAATATGGTCATTTTAACAATGTTGATTCTTCTAGTCCTTTAGCATGGGATGTTTCTCCATTTGTGTTCCCTGCAGTTTTTTTCACCAGAGTTTTTAAATTCTCCTTGTAGAGATCTTTCACTTCCTTGGTTAGATATATTTCTAGGTATTTTAGCTTTTTGGCTGCTGCTGTTAGGGCATGGATAGGGTGAGGGTGGATAAGTGGATGGAGAGGAGAGGGGAGGCTCAGGGGCGTAGCACTGCCGGAGCCGGCAAGCCAGAGGTGCACGCTGGCAACCCAGAGATTTGAATAATGCAGAGAATTGCAACACACAAAGAAGTGAGAGAAGAAAAGATTTATTTAAGATGAGTTCAGACAGGTAGCAGACTTATGCTCTAGATGAGTGCGGCACTGTAGCATGCCCCGCGGCGTGTCCGTCCCCGTCCCCGTCCCCGTCGTCCCCTCCCCCCGCGCTTAAAGCCTTTCCTCTGGAGATGTTGCAGTCAGGTAGATGTGACTGTGGTGACTTTCTAATTGACCACCTGCAGATGTCTTGCTTGGAGATCCTGTGACAGAGACCCACTAATGTCCACCCACATTATCACAGCTCCTAGAGAAAGGCGTGACAAGGATTCCAGTGCTCCTGCACCTTCCTGAACAACATTCCTTAGAAGTAATGGAGGGTGCACCTCCCCCTATCTCCCATGCATTCCCAGTGGGTAGGTTCGGGGGATCCTTGACTTCCCTGTAGATAGCGCCCAGTTTACTGGAAGATTGAATCCCCACCTGCTTCCCCTCTGAGTGGTTATAACTTTTGTAATTATAAGTGTCGTAACTTCTACAATCCTTGCCCAGTGCATGATGTCTTAGGCCTTGCAAATTCCCTTTACTCTAGGCAAGCTTGATTGCCACTATGAGATACCTCTGACATTGGGAAGTCTGTGTTTCTGAAAGGACAAAGTCGGCAAAGTTAATTTTACCTAAAGTATGCATTTCTCCAAAACATAGGTTTTTCTTTCTCATCATTGTGTCAGGGTTTAAGAATAAGATAGAAGAAAAAAAAAAAAAAAAGCATTTCCTGCTCATTCTGTCCTTTCAGTTGTAAATGAAATTGAGTTCTTGATTTGATTCTCAGCTTGGTCATTATTGGTATATAGCAGTTGCTACTGATGTGTGTGTGTGTTTGTTGACTTTGTATCCTGAAACTTTACTGAATTAATTTATCCAGTCCAGGGGTCTTTAGGATTCTCTAGGCATAAGATAATATTGTCAGCATACAGAGATAGTTTGATTTCTTTTTTTCCAATTTGGATACCCTTTATTTCTTTCTCTTGCTTGATTGCTCTGACTAGGACTTCCAGTACTATGTTGAATAAGAAGTTGTCATACTACTGATGGTAACAGCAATAACTGACACTGTGTATGAGATGCTATTTTAGTTTTTAAAGGGTTTATACTTATTGACTGACTTAATTTTCGCAAACACTTGTGAGGAAGCTACGATTAATTTCCTATAGATTCTGTAGATGAGCAGACTGTAGTCCAGAGGTGTTAAGTGACTTGTCTAGGTTACAGGGCTATTAAGGCCCAGAGATGTTAAGCGGCTTGTCTAGATTGCACAGCTATTAAGGCCCAGAGGTGTTGAGTGGCTTTTCTGGGTTACAGGGGTATTAAGTAGCAAAACTTAAATTTGATACGACTTTCTGGTTCTAAAGCACAGGATGTTCTACAGCCTCTCAGCAAAAACACAGGGAACAGCTATCGCCTTCCTTCACCTCTACTTCTGGACTTCAAAAGCAGTAATATTTTATATAGCACATTTGACTTACTTTGGTTAATACTTCATGAAATTTCTTTCCCTTATAATGCACATTACAGTTTGTATTTCTCTCTTGGCAGTGAAGTTTCTGACAAAAAGCATCTGTGCTTACAACAAAGTAGCTTTATTTCTAGAGGTATTACTTCACAAACCACAGCCTTGTGTCTAAGAGAAGACAGGCCATGTAGCATGTGGTCACTCTTCTGGGAAAGGGTCTTAGAGTAGGTGAGTTTTGGCCCGCTTGTTAAACAAGAACGCGTGCACAGGGCTGGGGTTATGGGGTGTAGATGGGTAAAAAAACCTGGGGTTGTGGTGGGCTGAAAGAGTAAGAAAGGATGGGGGTTTAGAAATACTGTTACAGAGGAATTCTGCTTTTAGAGGTTTCCAGAATCCAGGCGTGAGCTGGGAGTTGAAGACTGGCCTCAGCCCTGGTCTCTGCTTATCTTCCTCAACTTCCCCTTCCCGTGGTCCCCAAGTTGGACATTCTGACCCTCAATGTTTCTGGCCTTGGTGCAGATAAAAGTGCTTTCCTGTCAGGTTTGCCAAGATGGAGAAGACAATTTTTAATAGAGCTTTACACTTAAAAAAAAACAAAAACAAAACTAACCATGTAAAAGAAGAAAAAGTAAAGTCAAAAGTCTAGAAAAACATGGGAGAAAAGTTGAGAAAGCCATGCGTTTGCCTAGTACAAACTTCTTACTTTGTAGTTTCTCCCAGCCTTGCACAGCCAGTGCCCACACATACCTGCCTTGGGGAGGTCCCGGGGACCCCACAGTGGAGGTCTCGGTCCTGCCTTACCCCTGGCCAGTCTCTCCTCTGGGATAGGTCAGGGTATGCTTCTTTATCTCGGGCCTTTCTTATGTTTTGGTCCCTGTGGTGGCCTGGCTAAGTCCTTGTCTTTTCCCCAGAGTCTTTGACACGTGCCCTGTCTCTCAGCCAGGTCTTCCTGCTGGCTGCAGTGGGCTGCATGGACTGCAGTCAAGGTTACTATTTCTAAGGGGCTGTGTGGTTGTGTCCACTTCCTCCATGGGACAGCCAGAGGCTGTTTTCTTTTTGAAAACCCCACACTTTCTAAAGATTCTTATTGAAACACTTCTAGGCTGAAAGCAAGTCTGTTGGCTCATATAGGAAGTTTGAAGGCAAGTGGGAATCAGGCTCTGCTGGGTGGAGCGGGGGTAGGTCTCTCCCCGACCCATCATGTTCCATGGGTAACGGGTGCTCATCTGCCTTGTCCTGGGTCTCAGCCCTGAGTCTAGTCCAGAACACGGAAAGATGTCTCCCGTGGGAACTCCTACATCCAGCAATCCTGGAATCCATTCTTTCCTTCTCTTTATAAATAAGCAATTTTGTTTTTGAGTAAGTTGTATATTTCCATGGCTCAAAAACTGAAAGGTATTTAAAAGAGGGGATGGGGTAAAAAGTTTTTCTTCCATCCTTTCCCTATTATTATTATAAGAGTATCTCTGTTTTCCTGTTGAATGCTTTTTGTTCTGAATTCTATCTTTACTTTGTTTAATTTTTTCTCTCTAATCCAATCTGAGGTTAATTTTTTAAAATAGGCGAGCTTAGCCCATTGTCTTTATTAATATATCAGATATAATTGACATTTGTTTGTTCTTTATTTTGTGTTATATTTTCAATTTTTATATCATTTAATCTTTATGTGTTCTGTTTTCTTTGCTGTTTTTATGGGGTATTCTGATATTTCTGTTTTAATGGTAGTTTTTAGAATTATATTTTCACATAATGCCCTTAGCTAATTTTTTTTTTTTGAATTGGAGTCTCACTCTGTCGCCCAGACTGGAGTGCAGTGGCTGCTCCCGGCCACCGCAGCCTCGACCTGCTGGGCTCTGGCGATCCTTCCGCCTCAGCCTTCCAAATAGCTGGGATTACAGGCATGTGCTACCACGCCCAGCTGATTTTTTGATTTATTGTAGAGATGAGCTCTTGCTGCCCAGGTGGGTCTCGAACCTGCGGGCTCAGGCAATCCATTCACCTCAGCCTCCCAAAGGCGCGGGATTACAGGCTGAGCCACCGAGCCCGGCTAGCTAATCTTTTAAGAAAGTATTAACAGCCAGGCTCAGTGGCTCAATCTGTAATCCCAGCACTTTAGGAGGTGAGTGGACGGCCTGAGCCTGTGGGTTCGAGATCAACCTGGGCAACTTGGCGAGACCTTGTATCTACGATAAATAAAAAATTAGCTGGGCATGGTAGCACACGCCTATAGTTCCAGCTATTTGGAAGACTGAGACTGAAGGATCACTGGAGCCCAGCAGGTGGACACTGGGGTGGTTGTGAGTGTGCCACTGCACTCCAGCCTGGGCGATGGAGTGAGACTCCAACTCAAAAAATAAAAAAAAGTAACGATAGTTCTCTACTATGAGCACTGATACAATTAATGAATTTCATGCTAATTCTAATATAGAGACATGGTAATTGTGTTGCACTATCTGTCTTATTCAGATAAGAACTATTTCATTCTGTCTTCAGAGGAGAAAACCATTACTTGGGACACAGTCATGTTATTATGACCGGTAAGCATGCTCAGAGGCCCCAACCTTTAACATGACTCTTTTTGTCTATACAAATGACAGTTTCTAAAGTCAGGATAGGTCATAAAATTGGTGAGCTGACATTTGTTTATTCAGAATTGGAGATTAGTTCAGAGTCTCTGTAGGTGTTCTGTTATTTGACACCAGAGAGTCACCAGTCTTACGTCCAAGGTGACATTAGGAGATATGATTGAGTCTGAAGTTCCCTTGTTTTATTATGTCTCCATACTTGTCAAAAAAGTGTTTTATCACCGTTTAGTTTTCAAAAACAAAATGTTTTGCAAAAGAGAGGCATGTTACATGTGAAAAAGGATTTTTTTTCCTAATTAGAAGTTTCAGTTTAAAACAGTCCAGTTTGACATACCCTTCTTAATAACAGGCCTCTCCTGCCACTTGTCCTATCAAGCACAGATGGCCCAGTGGGGCACAGCCTCTATTCAGCTTTTTCTCTGTCCCAGAGGTTTCAGCCTTAGCCACAGCTTCAGAAGGGGTTGTTGAGACCCAGGCTAGCTTTGTGACCACAGCAGCTTCCTCAGTGTTCTGGTGTAAAGTTGTTGACTGCCCCTCTGATGAAGTGGTTGCAGCACTGACTGCCACTGGTGAAACGTCTCTGAACATTCCATGTCCACCTTGTGCTCAGTCCAGACATAGCTGCCACATGGTTCATATTGACCAGGTCTCCATCTGCAGTCTACCATGACCCACCTGGAAGCCTGTAGAAAGTCTCCCTCCTGAACTCAGACCTCGCACACCCCACATACTTGCTTTCCATGCGACTTGTGGGATGCTGGTGTGGGTGGGCGCCGGGGCCGATGGTTCTGTGAGTCTTATCACCATCTGACTTTTCATAAACGATAGTTTTAGCAATAGAGAGACATTTTACATGTGAAAATGATAAAGTAGAAGCTTTACTAAAATCTAGTTTGACAGGATTCTGATAGCATTTACTCACATGCAGAATTTCAAATAGACTTTTGTTTCAAAGATACAGTGATTTGACTTGACCATCACTTTCTTTAAGAAACTAAGGGAAACATAGATATGAGATCTTATAACTTTAACCAGATTGGGAAAACTGTTTTCATGAAGATGTTTAACGTACAGATTGCAGAAGGATGGATTTAACATTCTTGTAATGCTTCCATGGAAGCCTCAAGGATAACTGACAAGTCCATTTTTATCAAATTTAATGGGTTTCTAAATCCTTATCTGCTTATCAAACACAATTTTAATTAGAATCGTAATTGAGTAGCCAGCTGCTCTTGTATTCACTGCAGGATCTTGTCTGAAAACCCTGTGGAGCTCATGTAAGGTCATGCATTGCTTTTTGAGTTGCTAAATAATAACTTTACTGCAGGCTTCTGGAAATCCAGTATTAAGGGAGTCTACAGAAAGATAAAAATTAGTAAGAGCTTTGTAACAGTGAGTCTGATACTCCCACCTCCTCAGCACCAACAGATGGGAGAAAATCCTCCCCTTAGGTTTCTTCCTGAGCCAGCTCAAGCCTGCTGGGCTCTAGCACAACAGATAGAACCCTCGGCCCCTCTGGGCCTGATCTCTTAGTCTGTTATCACTTTGTGACTTTGGGTATGGCATTTAATCTTTCCAAACTAAATTTACTCACTTTAAGATGAGGATAATGTTGCCTGCCTTAAGGAGAGTTAGCATTCTGGAACTTGGCCTCATTCATTCATTCATGGATTCATTGATTCTGCAATAGCTTATAGACTGAATGCCTGTACTGTGCTGGGCATGAGTCCAGGCATGGAATGCAGTGGAAATAAGCTACAGAAGTCCCTGTCCTCGTGGGTCCTAGTGATGAGGAGGGCAGTTACAATGATGTGATCATGAAGTAAGGGAGAGGCCTCCCTGAGGTGACTTTTGAGTAAAGACCTGAGGGAGAGGAAGGGAACGTGTGGTCTTTCCAGAAGAGCACTCGGGCAGAGGAAGTAAGTGGTAAGTGCAGAGGTTCTTGGGTGAGCTCAGCTGGGCTTAGAAACAGGTCCCTTCCCTCCCCTACAGTCTGCCGTGTGATCAGAGCAGAAAGAATGAAGGCGGGAGAAGGAGTCAAAGAGGTTGGAGACTTGACAGGCCGGTCACCATCAAAAAGTTACTTTGTAACATTGTTATTATTATTTTTATTATTTTCTGCATAGCCCTATTGGAAAGTAAGCTCTGAGGGCAGGGGGTTATCTGTTTTGTTGGAGAATTTGAATGTGCCGTGAAAATACTTTTTCTGTTCATGGTTAGGAATGGGGAGCCATTGAAGGAGCTGGAGGGAAAGTGCAGTGTTTTCATCCTTGGCTCTGTGTCTCTGACAGTGTGGTGGAACGTGGTTCAGGCTGGAGGGACAACACGTGCAGGTGGTATTCCACCAATGTATCATTCTGTCTTCACTATGAGCCGTGAGATTGATTGGTAGAAATGCCTGTGAATACTCAAAAGCATTAAGCAGATGATCTTTCAGAATTATGTTAATTAGTGAAAAATGCTAGCTGTTTTCCCCACACCTATCTTTCAACTGCTTCATACAGTATTTATTTCCATATTAAGTAGAGAATTCCTCAGCAAATTCTTATTTAGAGAAATTCCTCTGCATGATTTATTTCTGTTCTAAAGATCATTTTTAAAAATTTTTTTTTTTTTGAGTTGAGAGTTGTCTCTGTCACTCAGGCTGGAGAGCAGTGGCAGGATCACAGCTCACCACAGCCTCTACCTCTTAGGGTCAAGCAAGCCTCCCACTTCAACCTCCCGGATAGCTAGTACTACAGGTGTGTGCAACTACATCCAGCTAATATTTTGATTTTTTTTTTTTTTTTGCACTATATTGGCCAGGCTGGTCTCGAATTCATGGGCTCGAGCAGTCCGCTTGCCTCAGCCTCCTAAAGTGTTAGGATTACAGGCGTGAGCAACAGCGTACCTGCCTAGTAATTCTATTTTAAATTTTTTGAAAAACCTTCCTACTATTTTCCATAGGTCTGTACCAATTTACATTCCTATCAACAGTGTTCCTTCTCTTTACATCCTTACCCACACTTTCTTTTTGATAATAGTCACTTTAACAGGAGAAAGGTGATCTCATTGTAGTTTTGATTTGCATTTCTCTGATGATTAATCAATGATGAGCAATTTTTCACATGCCTGTTGGCTATTTGTATGTTGTCTTTTGAAGTCTGTTCGGGTCCTTTGCTCATTTTAAGTCTGATTATTTGCTTTCTTGCTGTTGAGTTATTTGAGTTCCTTATATCAAAATACTTCTAAATTCAAAGTGATGTTGGAATATTGTTAGTTGCTTATGAGAGAAAACAGACTCTTGGATTGAAGCATCAAGTAAATAATCGTTTCAGAATGATGTAATTTTAGGGAAAAAACCAGTAAAATTGGAATCATTTGTGTTTTATTTGAAAAAAATTAAAACATAGTGCAAATCTAGGAAACAATCTGAAACAAGTATAGAGGAAGGCCCTGAAGCCACCATCCAGTCCAGGACATAGAACTATGTTCAGGAGTCACTCTACACATGCTCTCTACCTTCCTGTCACAGACCTCAGAGAAAGCCTGACCCTGACTGTCATTGTTACCACTTTCCTAATTTCCCTTGTAGTTTTGTCACCCAAGTATGCATCCTTATGGTTTAATTTTGCTGGTTTATTTTTAAAATATCTTTAAAAATTTATGTATACATTTAGAGGTAGAGTCTTGCTGTGTTCCCAGGCAGGCCAGGAACGCCTAGGCTGAAGTAATCCTCCTGTCTTGGCCTCATGAGTGGTTGGGATTACAGGTGCACAGGCTAAAAAATTAGCACAGGCTAATGGTGAAAACGTCTGTCTTTTAAAGTCTTTATTTATAGATTCTCTCTCTATTTCTTTTATGCCCATATTTGTTGAAGAAACACGAGTTATTTTTCTTGTGGGGTTTCACTATCTGGATTTTGCTGATTACACTTCTGTAGAGTTTGCTATGTTCTTCTGCTTTTTCTGTAAATTGGTAGTTGAATTGTGAGGCTTAATAGAATTCAGGGGATGTGTGTGTGTGTGTGTAAGAGCCAGACAATGTCATTGATTTTATTTTTTCATTAGGATATATGTGATTGTTCTTTGTGAATTGCGTTAACCATTGATACTCAGTTGTACTGAACAAGTCTTGCTTTGTAAAGTATCACTATAAACTCAGGGATTCAGATATTTCTAACATGTTTTGGTTCTTTGCAGATATTATTTTTCCTGATGCTCAAAATGCTCATGATTGGGCAGTGAGCCTCTTTAGGTTGGCTTCTGTGTCATTTTGCCAAGACCCTACTCCTCTTTAGTAGCTTTTTTGTTTTTTGACATAATAAGATTTTCTAGGCTCATCTTAAATATTTTCAATCCCAGACCCTGAATTAATAATTTCTTCAATAAAGTCCTGATTCTTTAAGTAGGAAATAATAGCCTGTGTACTGGGGAGGCTCTGTATTTATTGGATAGGTCAAATTATATTAAGAACTCATAAAAAACATTTCTTATTCACAGTCAGGGCTAAAGAGTTTTTAACTTCTTCATTCTTCCATCTATGTCCCCTTTTCTCTCCATGTTGACTATCCTGGTTCTTAAGTATCTTGTTTTATCATTAGAATATTAGATATTAAATTTCCTTCATCTCATATCACACGCACACATTTTCAGAGTAATGATACTAACGTGACCACCAGTAATGTAGATTACTGAAGACAGCTAAAATTTTATTGCATGTGTTCTTCCATCTCTTCCCCATTCATTTCATAGTTGTAGCATACCTGCCTTGTCAAAGCATAGTGCCTTGGCATGCTGTACCTTCTTATAGCCTTCATTGAGTTGCAGTTCTCCCAGGAAGCAGATACTGAATTCTCACCACCAATTCTGATACTGGTGTCTCTCTATCTCTCTAGTCATTTTGGTTGTATGAAATTCATTCTGTGGTGTAGTGGTTCATACACCTTGGTGTGTGCCAGAATGACCTGGAAAGCTTGTTAATGTGCTGAGTGCTGAGCTTGCCCTGGATTCTCGGCTTAGTACATGCAGGATGGTGCTTGAGATTTGCATTTCTATCAGGTTCCTAAGTAGTGGTGATGTCATAGTCTGATGACCATTCCTGGATTACGGTTGTCTGTGACCTTTAATGCATGGAAGACAGATTGACTACATGCAAAATGTTTGGCTTACAATTTGAGTATCTTAAATATGTTACTCTGTTGTGTTTTAGTATAAAGCATTGTTGTGAAAGTCTGGCAGTTCTGCTTTTCTTTTTTTATAAATGATTTATCATTTTGGCTGGAAATAATTTTAGTAGATTGTTTCTTGGTGTCTTTCTGGGTGTCTTTCACACACTTTCCCATATGTGTGACATGCTTTCTAACAAACAGTGTTAAGTGATTGTTTTTTTCTTGGTACCTTGGGAGCACCTTTTAAATGTGTTTTGGATCCTCTTTGCCTACTTTCTATATTTGTTCTTTTCTTCTAACCTTTTAAATTTCCTTTTTCATTTATTTTTGACTTTGGAAAATTTCCTTCTTTCATGTTTACTTCTTATCTTTGTTATCTATAGTATTTATTCAGTTTTATGTTCCTTCTAGTCTTTCATTCTGAGATAATTTTTTTCTTTAGTTTCTGATTTTGAATTCTCCCAGTTCATTTCTGATCTCTAAGTCCATTTTGGTTTCTTAATTATTTTTAGCTTGTCTTGAAATTTTAAGGTAAAGTTTTCATGTTTATGGAGATAATATGCTTCTGTTATCTGTAGAGATGTTATTGTGCTTATTCTCCTTTTTCTTATCATAACTTTGTACAGGATTTGACCTTGATCTTTTTCTATAACTCATTTATATGGGAAATTAGTTTTTCTGAACTTTTAGAAGTATGGGTTCAGAATAGCTTTATAACTTCATAGTTTTAGTAGTGTTTTTCATTTTTTAAACTCTAAGTATTATTACAAACAATTCACTGATTGAAGTGTACAGTTTGAATTGTGGTAATTTTACAGCTTTGTAATTATCACACTGCAGGTCTGGAACCAAATTTTCACTCTAAGTCTCTCTTGTGGCCTTTGCAGTTGGTCCTTTCACGTCCAGCCAAGCAGTTATTAATTTTCCATCAGTAAAGTTTTGCCTTTTCTAGAACTTTAATCCATGGAGCCTTGCAGTATATAGTAATATTTAGTGAGATATTTTGGCTTGATTTCTTTCACTTAGTGTAGTGTTTTTGAGATTTATCCTTTTTGTTGCATATTGTCAAGCTTTCAAAAACACAGCAGCTCTTTTTCTCCTGGCTTTCTTCTGTAGTGCTTGTGTCTTTTTTTACTTTGACTGTTATCCTTTCCTACTCTCTTTGGATTCTGTTCATGGGAGTTTCTCCTCAGTATAAAATTTGTCTTGAATGACTGCTTTACATAGTTGGTTTTGTGAGCTCACAGGGCCTTGAGTTCTCAAGCCCCTTTGGGCTTATTGTGGATACCTTGTATTCACTGTTAATCAGGGATACAGCCCTCACCCTGGTTCCAGCTACTCAAGATATCTTAGCCCACTTTACAGTGAGTACCTGGTTGCTACTTGGTGGTGTTCCTGCTTGTAGATATCTTGTTGTGTCTGTTTGCTGCTTCTCACATGGATGCTCATAGCTCATGTGTCCTGTCATTTGTCATTCATCCCACCCACTTGCATTTTGTGGTCTTAGGGATTTTTTGAGATGCAGTTATGTCGGAGTACATCTTATCTGTGGGCTTTGGTTTGGCTTTTCAATTTTATGTTTTTATGGCAGGATTTGGGGAGACTCAAAAACTATGTTTTTTGGATTTAAAAAAACAGCAATTATTTTTATAAAAGTATTATATTAAGGAAAATAGAAGAACATTAAAAATACTTGTTAGCTGTGTACAGTGATACATTTATTTCTACTTATGGTTTTTGGGGACAATATGTTTCTTTTGTGATGGGGCATAGTCATTTGTGTTTCCTTCTGTATTTTTTGTATCTTTTACAGATGTCTGCTACATCATTGCCCATTGTCTTAGACTGTAAATTAAGCATGGGAACCTGATTGATGTGTGACACATGCCCATGAGATTTTACTCTTGCTAACTTTTTTTTTTTTATGAAGTAGGAACAATTATAAATAAACTATAGATTTTTCTGTCGTAAATCTTTGTTTCAGAAGTTTGACCTAGTTGTTTAGCAGAATAGGTAATGAAATTTCACCATTGTTTATTTATAAAAAGGCATTGTAGTCTTCTTGTTCCGTAAGAAAAATCAAATGGTAGAATGAAGCATACTTTAGTTTAGTGCTGGAGGTTTTTTTGAGTTTTTCTTCAGTTTTGTGTGAGACCAAGGAAGGATCCTATGGTGGGAGCCAAAGAAAAAATCTGAGAAGCTTTCTAGATTATCCTAACTCATGTATTCATAGTATAGCTTTATTTTGACAAGCAGTTTTTATATTCCTAGGTCATTAGATATGCATATGTCAATGTATATGAGATAAGCTTCCAAACAAATTCTCTCTGCTTTGGAACACACTATGTAAACACCCTTTCCTGTCTTTTACTGGTTTCCATTATCTCACCATCCCTGATAGGCCAGTAGTTCCTTAACTTTAGTATGCAGCAGAGTACCCCCAGTGCTGAACTCCACCCAGCACTAGTTTCTGCTTCAGATAAAGACAAGAGAGAAATGGAACACGTCTAAGAGTGAGCGCATCAAGGACTTGTACAGCTGCCTTGGAGGAAATCACATGTTGGATAGAAAAGATATGAGTAGAGAAATATGCTGTCTTTAACAATGAGGTATCTCTATTTGTTAAGATGTTATTTCTCTCTAAATTGATTAATTACATATCCAACCAAAATTCCAATAAGTTTCTTGTGAAACTGGACAAAGAGGAGTCTCACATTTACCAAGAAAATCAAAGGCCTGAGAGTAGCCGAATTGGTCTTGGAGAATGAAAGTCTTTGCCACCTGGATGTTGATGACACACCCTGGAAATATGACACTGTGGCACTTATACAGAGATAAGCATAAAGGTTAGTGGAATAAGGAGGAGAAGCTAGAAACATACAGAAATGTGATGCGCAGTTGAGGGAACAGAAATCACGAGGGCAAGATGGTGTGTTCTGTAAGTGGTGTTCTGATCATCAGTTGGTAATCATATGGAAAATGAACTTGTATTTCTAACTTCATACCATCCATAAAGGTAAGTTCAGGTGAATACATTCATAAGCAAATCTTAAAAATTTGCCAGAAAATATAAGAAATAATAGACTACTTAGTTAAAATTTAAGAAGTTAAATTTATAATGTATAATTTATAATGTATAATTTATAATGTATAAATGTATATATATATTATATATATTATATATTAATGTATAAATTTTCGATATAATATAACATTGAGTACAAAAGCAAGTTGTATAGGTATAATGAATTAAAGGCATGAAATGATACAATATACCATAAAATATAAAAACATTCATGGTAATATACATCAAATTCAAATAGTGTTGGCTTCTAAAAATTATAGATTTAAATGTAATTTGGGGAATAAATGCAGCTATGGTTGTATCTGTAATATTTTATTTTTAAGTAAGAATGTTTTAAACATGTAGCAATGTTAACTCCCAGTGAATATCAACCAATAAAATGTTTGAATAAATTGTGGCATTTATAGACTATGAAATATTTTTCAGTCATTAAAAAGAATGAGTTGTAGCTAAGTCACTTTCATGGAAGGATTTTAAAGAACTATTGCTAAGTGAAGAGAACTAGATACAGAAAGGTGTATAATAAAGTTACCCCTTTTTATATACAGATAGTTCAAGAAAATGAATAATTATCTTTGGAATTTTCCTTTTTTTCTCTCAGTGTGCGGGATGACAGAATTCGAGTCGAAAGGATGGATAATGCTTATTTTGAATATAGCCATGCTTTCCAGGCGGTTACAGAGTTCTATGCAAAAGATGTGGCTGACATCAAAGGTAAATATTTTCCCCAGATGTCCTCAGAATCTGACTGAGATGTGGGTAGAGGTGTGAGTGTGACTCTCAGTTGAATAACAGCTCACTGCTGCCGCACTTAGGCGCCACTGCAGCTTCTTCCCTGTTCTGAGTCACTCGATGGTTTTATTGGATATATTTATTGGAAGGGAAGGAGTTACTGGCCAACTTTCTGTTTTGCTTACTTTAAAGATGGCCCATTAGTATTCTCATGCTTTCACAGAATGTTTGGATCAATATTCTGATGAAGGCTGGGTTTGAAAGATTTGTTGTCAGAATTAATGCTAGGATGCTGGTGATACAGGATCTTACTCTAGGTCACTGCTCTGTGGAATTGACATTCCAACAGTCAGGTGCTAGGGCTTGTCTTAGCCCCTCCTTCCTGCCAGTCTAGCTCATGTGAGGCTATGAGTCATGGACAGTGAGGTGACTAGACAGTTTTCATCGTGGCATAAACATGGCTTCACCCTGGTCCTCTTTAGACCCCATATAGATGAAATCTGTCCTTGACCAAACACAACACTGAGCTTTGTCACCAACACCCCTCACTACTGCATTTAGGCATCAGGGTGTTCCTTCTCATCTCAGGACGCCTTGCTTCAGTGGAGTCGCGTGTCTAAGAGTGATTCCTGCCTCTCACACCAGCCTCTCCCACCAGCCGCTCCCGGGGTCTTCTCGTGCCTACCAAAGACAGGACTGAACCACTCACCTCCCATGGTGCATTTTTGTGTCAGACTCAAATGAAGGAAATGGGCTAGAAAACACACTTGCCAGCAGGGCTCATATCCTTCATTGTGGGCCAGTCTTCACAGCAGTCTTTGCAGTGGTCCCTGAGTGGCAGCTTCTGTGTGAGGGAAGGAGACACCTATCAGGTGGTGCCAGAGCAAGAGCTAGTGTCTCTTCCAAGCTCTCTGCAGAGAATGTGCTGTGTTGTGTCAGTCATGCACCCAGGAAGGCCAAGACTGCAGTCATGAGTTCAGGAGTTTACAGTCTTCCAGTCTGGATGTCATATACTGACTTGGGTCATTTTCTCCTGACACATTGGTACTCCACCTTCATCCAGTTTCCAGGGAAACAAAGTTAGAAAGTTGAAAGAAAATCACATTCTCCATGGAAGGAGAAAGGGTGGAGTTAGCACTTTATTTACACTCTGGTTTTATAAAAATCTGTAGTTAAGATTAGTAAGATATTTTGTATTATTGATTTGTATAGGATATCTTGTAATACTTCTTTTAATTTTTAAAAGTAATAAATGCTTATTGCAAAAAGTTAAACAGCACAGATGTATATAAAGAAAAACGTAAAAGTTTCTACCCTCAGACTTGTCCCTGCTCTACTATGCTTATGTTGAGGAATGACTGTTAGCGAATTGGCACATGTCTTTGTGTACAAATCCACACGTACATGATAGGCACATATGGGTCTCTGTATTCGTTGGATGTAATTTGGATGTTTTCCCTCAGCTCGTTTTTATTGAATGCCTGTTTTATGCCAGTGGGCATCCAGTAAGGAGCAAGACAGACAAGACCCTATTCCTGCAGAGTTGGCATCGTCCTTACTGAGAGCTGGACAGTGAGGTGGGCAAGTGTTAGAAGCTGACAGATGTGATGAAGATAACAGGGCAGGGGTGGGCTGAACTTCCTAGGAGGATGGCAGAGGGAACCCTCGCTGAGAAGGTAGACTTGGACAGAGATGTGAAGAGATGGGAGGAATCAGGGGAAAGATATGCAGGCATGTGAGGGAACAGCAGGTACAAAGTATCTTCAGACGGGAGGTGCCCAGGCAGTGAAGGATGTCACTGGTAGAGTGTCTGCGCTGAACAGTAGCTGAGGCGAGCTCACAATAAAGAGGAGGTGACAGGCAGGTTGTGCAGGGACTCGTAGGGCACCATCAGGGCTTCACTTCTACTCTTTCTGTGAGTTAGGGGATGTCAGAGGGTTTTGAGCAGAGTAGTCTGATGATCTGATGTGCATTTTAGAGAGAATTCCTCTGGCTACTCGGTTAAGAACAACTGTGGAACAGGAAACAGGGCGGAAAGCTCTTGCAACGTTTGTGTGGGAGGTGTGAGTGATCACACAACTGCCTTCACTAGCAGTGTGTTGTGGGGGCCTTCTACATCATCAGGGAACTGGAAATTCTTCCTTGTAGCAGGTACATTATCTGGATTTATCAAAGTCCCCTGAACTGTACTCTGTTGTTTATTAGGATGTCTAGTTTTTTGCTATCACAAAAGATTTTCACCTCGCCTTCTTGTGTGCATAGCCTTGATTTGCAGTTTGGAGTGTCTCTGATCAAAGGAATGCTCATTTTACATTTTGAACAAAGACCATCAGAAAATGCCCCCTTTCCATGTCCTAGGCATTACATTTTTGCAAAGAGCAATTTAGGAAATATTAAGTTCTTATTTCAATAATTATAAAATAATATTACTTAAGTTTTGTTTCTAATCATGGTAATAGTGTTAGTGAGGGTATATGTTCTATGTTTCAGGTTCTCAAATGATTTCTGGCATCGTTAGCTTGGAGAAGCCAGTGATTTGTGCTTTGGCTGCCATAATAAGATACCTCAAAGAGTTTAACTTGGATAGGATGCTCTCCAAACCCGAGTAAGTGACTTCTCAAAAACTAAACAAAGGGAGGTTATATTAAGAATACTTCTTCAGTTGAGGGAAACTGCCAGGGGAGGAAGGGGCATACCTCCTCAACAAGGGTACCTGCATAATGAATGTTTGTATACCTAACCCTGAATTATACCTCACATCTTTAAAATTAAAAAATTAAAAAATAAACACCACTTCTTAATTTGAATTTGGTAAGCACTGTACTTAGAGAAGTTTACCTGTTGTTGATAGAATTCTGTATTAGGGTACAAGAATGAACTGTTTGGTAATCTTGCTGAGGAATATTAAAAATATTGATTGATTAAACATTTTGATAGAATTCTGTCAAATTGTATTCATGATAGCTACATGATATATTAATGTTAGCTACAAAACTGCTTTATACTAACTGGATTTAGGAGAAGTATTATAAAGCATTCATAAAATTTTACTACCTTTCTTATTCTTGGTTTTAGTTCCAATATTATAGACCATAAAATTGGAAATAAAGGGGCCAGCCACTAACACAGACAGCTTTTTTTCTAGAGTGGTTAACTTTGAAAATTTAAAAACTGACAATTGGCATTCTAGGAAAATACTAGATTAATAACCAATGGTTAAAAAAAAAGTAGGAGGGTAATTTAATTTTCTTGCCTTTCTCTATTCCACTCTCACCAGCCTTTGGCCTGTCAAGCATCACCCTCCATAAGCTGACCCTGGATGAGGAAGCTCCTTCCCATCCTATATGGTGGAATGGTGAATCAGAGCTATCTCAGTAGAGTATGTGTTAACTGGACCACAAAGAGGTGGTAGTGGCTCGAGGTGCTGGAGAGAGTGAAAGAAGGGCCGGTTCCTTGGGATTCTTTCATAATGTCTTTGGTGTGTGTTCTCGTATGTGGCATTTGGACTAGAACAGAATATCACTGCTCTGAAGCAATTTTGTCCCAGGCAATCTAGTGCCCATCGGGATTCATTGTGTTATGCAATGTGATGTTATACAGCAGTGAAAATGAATGAACTAGAGCTACATGACCAAGTTTAGAAGTTTCTTTGACAGTAGATTAAGCCAAAAATCAAGTTGATGACAGACATAGCACACGTCATTATATGAATTTAGAAACATGTGAAGCAGCACTATGTACTGCTTAAGAATATATACGTATCTAGGCAAGATATAGAGATGTTCATGGGAATGCTGAACATCAAATCCAGAAGAGGTTTCCTTCTAGTGGGGTGGAGGCAAGGCAGTGAATGTTAGGGTGGGATGGCAGAGTGTGGTTCTGGCCACTGTTTTATTTTTTAACATGGGCATTACATTAGTCTATATATGTTGTAGGGTGGCTAAAACATTTTATTAAAAAAAGTAGCAGACTGGCACTATCCCCTATTGCATTCTACTTTAAGCCCCAAAATAGACATATTGAAGAGCTCTGTCTGTAGGGCTGGCTGTGTTGAATCCTCATAACAGAAGGGTGACCAGCTCCCTACCATTTGACTTGTCCAAGATAGCGAGCCCCTAACTAAGTAGGTAGAACTCATGATCGGTAGCTTGCCCATTAGAACTTACGTTTCTGTCCCTACATCACCAAGCAAAGAAGTATTAACATTGGAATGAGGACACTAACTTTTTAAAGAAATCAAACATCAATATATTTAGAAGTAGATGAATTTGGACCTGAAAAGATTTGTGTCCTCTAATTTAATTTGAAGTAAAAAGAATATTAAACAATGAAACATAAAATGTCTATGTGTACTGCAACTAAAATAGCTCATTTGAAAATGACCTGAAAGTTAACCTCTTGATAATCTTGATAATTAAGTGAAGCTGAACTTTTCTTTCTTATATTTGATGATGGTTTTTCAGGATGGTTGGGACATTGGCTCTTTTGGTGACTGGTGTGTGGCAACTCCATAGAGCCATGGATAAAAAAAAAAGCATCCCAAAGTAATAGGCTCTTACTTTGTACATATTTCTAGCACCTGATGGGCAGTCAGTAAATATAGGACTAGTAAAATGAAGGAAAGAATTCCTCATCCAGGGAAGGGCCACTTATTGGAAATTGCCAAAATGTTAGAAAACAGATTTATGAATAAAGGTGTTGATCAAACTAGTACTCTTTTTTTTTTTTTTTTTTTAATGAAATGTGAGTAATGTTTATGGTGGCATATAACTTGGCTCTGAAGATAATTCCAAGAGAGTAATTCCATACTTCTTATATTTTGGAAAAAGAATATTGTCTCTTAAGGTGGTTACTTTGGAAAAAATGAATATTCTCCTTGTGAATGAAAACTTCACTTATATTACTTTATAATCATACCTTATGCTGCTGAACTTTTGAGCTTTTACTTTCAGAGCTGTGTTATGAGGGGGAGGATAAATTTCACTTTAATTGCCTTTGTTAGCAAATGCTTTCCCCAGAATTGCTATATATTTCATAAAAGTCATGATATGCATTTATTTAAAGGTCTCTGTGCCTTTACAGTGGAATTTTTTTATTAAAGAATAAAATAAGAATGAATTTAACAAAAGAAGTATAAAACCCATACTCTGAAAGCTACAAAGTGTTATTGAGAGAAATGAAAGAAGACCTAAATACATGGACAGCCATCCCAGGTCTATGGATTAGAAGACTTATTCTTGTTAAGATGCAGAATTCTCTAGATTGATCTATAAATTCAGTGTAATTTGTGCCAAAATGCCAGTAGGTTTCTTTGCAGAAATTGACAAGTTGGTTCTAAAATGCATATGAAAATTCAAAGAACCCAAAATAGCCATAACAAACTTGAAAAGGAACAGTGGGAGTACTGACACTTCTGTTTCGAAACTTACTGCACAGCAAGTAATCAAGAAAGTGTGGAACTGGAGAAAAGCAGGTGTGCTGAGTAGATTTGAGAGTCCAGAGAGAAACCTGTGCATCTCCAAGCAGAAATGAAAGTCCAGAGATAAACTTGTGCATATATGGGCATAATTGACAGTCTGGGGATAAACCTATGCATTTGGGCAGAATTGAGAGTCCAGATATTAACCTGTATAATTATGAGCAAAATTGAGAGTCCAGATATAAGCCTGTGCATCTGTGGGCAGCATTAAGAGTCCAGAAATAAGCCAGTGCATCTACGACCAGAATTGAGAGTGTGGAGATAAACCTGTGCATCTGTGGGCTGAATTGAGAGTCCAGAGATAAACCTGTGCATTTTGGGACAGAATTGAGAGCCCAGAGATAGACCTGTGTATCCACGAGTAGAATCGAGAGTCCAGAGATAAACCTGTGCATCTACAGGCAGCATTGAGAATCCAGAGATAAGCTAGTGTGCATCTATGGGCAGAATTGAGAGTGTGGAGATAAACCTGTACATTTACGGGCAGAATTGAGAGTCCAGAGGTAAACCTGTCCATCCATGGGCAGAATTGACAATCCGGAGTTAAACCTTGCATCTGCAGGCAGAATCTAGAGTCCAGAAAATACTTGTGCATCTTCGGGCAGAATTGAGAGTCCAGAGATAGACCTGTGCATTTACGGGCAGATTGAGAGTCCTGAGATAAATCTGTGCCTCCATGAGCAGAATTGAGAGTCTATAGATAAACCTGTGCATCTACGCACGGATTGAGAATCCAGAGGTAAACCTGTGCATGTATGAGTAGACAAGTGAAATTGAGATTCCAGAGATAAACCTGTGACTCTACAGGCAGAATCGAGAGTCTAGAGATAAACCTATGTGTCTGCACATAGAATCGAGAGTCCAGAGATAAACCTGTGCATGTATGAGTAGACGAGCAGTATTGATAGTCCAGAGATAGATCTGTGCATTTGTGGGCAGAATCGAGAATCTGGAGCGAAAACTGTGCACCTATGGACAGAATTCAGAGGCCAGAGAGAAACCAGTGCATCTACAGTTCAGAGATAAACCTGTGCATCCACAGGCAGAGTTGAGAGTCTGGAGACAATTGTTTATCTGTGGGCAGTTGATTACTGACATGGGTATTTATACAATTTAGAAAGAACAATTTTTGTTTTTTAACAAATGACACCAGGGCAACTGGCTATGCATTTACCTTTCCCTATGTCCTGTTTGAGTTTGGAACCTAACTCAAAATAGACCTAAGACCTAACATAAGAGCTAAAACTATTATACTCTTAGGAGAAAAAAGAAAAAAAAACAGGTGTAAACCTTTATAATCTTGGATTAAGCAATGTTTTCCTACTTACGATTCCCAAAGCACAAGTGACAGAAGAAAAAAAAATAAATATATTGAACTTCATCAAAATTAAAAGCTTTTGTTGTTCAAAGAATCAAGAAAATGAATACACAACCTGCTGAATAGAATTTTTGCAAATCATCTATCCAGTAAGTGATTTGTATCTAGCATTTATTTTTTTAAAACTTCATACAAATCAGTTATAAAATGATAATTACAAAATGGACAAAGGATTTAAATAGACATTTCTCCAAAGAAAGATATGCATATGACTAGTAAGCACATGAAAAGATGCTCAACATCATTAGACATCAAGTAAATTCAGATCAAAGGCACAATGAACATACCTACTAGGATGGCTATAACTGAAAAAAGAAAAAAAGACTAGTATTGGCTTGGATCTAGGCAAGTTAGAACCCTCATACATTGCTAGTGGAGTGTAAAATGGTAAAGCAGTTTTGGGAAATAGTTTGCCAGTACCTCATAATGTTTACCTTATGATCCAGCAATTCTACTAGATGCATACTTGAAACAGTGCAAGCATATTTTCACACAAACACACAATGTTACCAGCATTATTCATAATAGCCGAAATGTGAAAACAGCCCCATTGTCCATCAACTGGACATATAAAAATGGATATATAAAATGTGTTATATGCGTACAACACAATATTCTTCAAACATAAAAAGGAATGAAGTACTGATACATGCTGCAACAAGGGTGGACCTTGAAGACATAATGTTAAGTGAAAGACACCGGTCATAGGAGGTTATGTAGTGTGCAATTCCATTTATATGAAATGTCCAGAATAGACAACTTTATAGAGACAGGAAGTAGATTCATGGTTGCTTGGGGCTGCTGGGTTGGGGGTGAAGAGTGACTGCTAATAAGTATAGAGTTTGTTTTTGGGATGATGAAAATGACTGGTATTACATGGTGGTGATGGCTGCACAACTTTTATATACTGAAAACCATTAGATTGCATAATCCAACTGGGCGAATTGTATAGTATGTGAATTATATCTATAAAGCTGACATACATGTAAACACACATTTATTTAATTTTTTAAAGTCAGCAGTGCCAGGGTTGAGAAATCTTTGTGTCTATTTTAATCCCTTCCTATGACAGGAACCTTCTGAGGCTTATGCCCAGGCCTCACATATTTTGAGGTACGGTACTTCCACTCTGGCTGCGGAGTGCCCAAGCCCTGTGTAAACGCTGGTCACTTTCACTCCACAGTTTTCTCTGATCTCGTGAAAATGTCCATACACAGTTGAGTACAGCACTTGGCCAAAGACTCAAGGGGCCTCTCTGGATCTCTGGAACCCTGTCTCTATGCAGCTCTGGTGTCTGGCATCTGTATCCCAGGGCCTGGTTCCCTGGGCTCACCAAGTAGGAATCATAGTGTTTCCCTCATTTGTATGTCTTCTGGGACCATGGTCCTGTGCTAAGTGGGGTCTAATACCTGAGAAGTTGTTTGGTCCTGTTTTCTAATGGCTTCTGGCTGGAGGGCACTTCTCATGCAGTTGATCTTTCATATGCTATATAGTAGTTATTTTTTTTAATCTTTGTTTCCATTAAAAAATAATATTTAAATACAGTCTTTGTAATGGGTTGATCTTTTAGGTAAGGTCTGCACCTTCGCAGCCTTTGTCAAAGTTAGAAAAATTTGGTTTCAATTTTTTTTAAAAGTAGGATAGGAATGATATCATGTCAGTTTCTCTGGCAAGCTTTCAGCAAACACATTTTCCACCACATTTTTGATGTCTGAACTATCAGTGAAGTATTTTCCTATGTTATTTGTAAGGTTTCTGTCAAGGCTCACAGAACATTAATTCTAGCCAGGCATTGTGTATGAGGTTTATTTTCAAGCACATACAATTTGATGTCTTCCACAAGAGTACGTAATTTAGAGTTGCTTGAGTATTTTAGGCCGGTGAATACTATTGGATACCTGAGGATGCTGGCAGCTATAATCCTTAGTTCAAAAATATGTTTAACTCCTAATGGAAATACACATTGGTAGAAGGAAATTTTCTTTGTATCTGGAAGTAAGACTCCAACTCCAGAATATTGTCAGCCAAATCTGGGAGCTCCAAAAGCATGGCTAGTTCTTACATTGCTTGGTAATTCCTGTTATGTAGGAATCAGTCTGATTTAAGATTGCCTGGTGGTTGATCTTTTATTAAAGTCAGTGTAGATGTCAGTTTTAGGAGACTCTTTCTCACTGCATCTAATTTGAAATTTAGATGTCTTGTTCAATAAGGGCAAACAAAACAAAACAAAAACACAATCAAACAAAGAACCATACATCCAATTCATTAGTACTGCTAATTAAAAGAACTTGCATCTTTTCTCTCAAGGTCTGGTGGTGTGAGCTAACTGAAGCCAGGTTTGTTGTTAGTCACTGTTGTCTTCCCAATATAGTAGATGTTGGGGCCTCCAGTAATTACATGGAGGTGAAGGCCCTTGGCCTCTTCCCCCACTTACACCAGACGTGGAGGTAAGGGTCCTCAGCCTCTTCCCCCACTTATACCAGGTGTGGATGTGAGGACCCTCAGCCTTCCCCCCACACACCAGGTGTGCAGGTGAGGGCTCCCAGCCTTTTCCCCCACTTACACCAGACATGGAGATAAGGGCCTTCAGCCTCTTCACTCTCTTACACCAAGCATGGAGATGAGGGCCCTCAGCCTCTTCCCCTTACTTACACCAGGCTTGGAGGTGAGGACCCTCAGCCTCTTCTCCCACTTACACCAGGCATGCAGGTAAGGGCTCTCAGCCTCTTTCCCCCATTTACATCGTGTGTGGAAGTGAAGGACCCTCAGCCTCTTCTCTCACTTACATTAGGTATGGAGGTGAGAGCTCCCAGATCCTTCCTGCCACTTAATACCAGGTGTGAAGGTGAGGGCTCTCAACCTCTTTCCCCCACTTATACCAAACTGCTGCACATAGATACTTTTTAGCAGGTAGGTACCCAAACAGTCATGTGAACTCTCCTCTAGCTCATGAAATCCCAGTTCTCTCTCTTTTTGGCATTGTAACAGTTCCTTTTTCAGGGGCTCACTGGAGGCATATGTGACAATGTCATAGAAGCAGTTCACTTTTTAGTTGGAGTCAGGTGACAAAACCCTCAGATAATTGATGGGACAGAGGATGCTTTCAGAATCCTAAGCCTGAAACCACAGTTCTGAGGGTATGGGCTGTTGGGTATGAGGATGTAGGACTGTTGTAGTGAGGGTGTAGGCGACTGACACTTGAGTATAGACTGAAGTGTGGATAGTCTACACACATAAATGCCACTTATCTCTATTTCTCTGGTAAAAATTAATTCTTATACCTCTTGTTGATGGGAGACAAAGGCAGCCAGCTGAGATGCTTTTAGGAAAGGCTGCTGTCTGTGGTATCTCAATTTGTCTTTCTCTCATGCCCGCTGCTGTGGTCTGGATGTATGTGCCCCTCTCCCCCACTTACGGTCATATGTTGAAACCTAAACACCAATGTGGTGGTGGGAGGGCAGCACTTAGGTCATGTGGCGGAACCTTAGTGGATGGGCAGAGTGCTCTCATAAAAGAGGCTTAGGGAGCCTGTTTACTCCCTGCCATGCGAGGAGATCCAGAAAGTGCTATTGTGAGGAATGTACCCTCACCAGCACCAAGCCTGCCAGCACCTTAATCTTGAACTTTTTGGCCTCTAGAGCTGTGAGCAAAGAACTTCTGCTCATCAGTTATCAGTCTTCGGTGTTTTGCTTTAGCAGCTCAAATTGAGACACCAGCTAAGCACCTTCTTAGGGTCTGTGTCAGATGAGGGCACTAAAGTTTTGTCCAGTCATCCCTAAGATGTGTTTGTTAAACCTAACTGCCAGGAACAGGGGAAGGAAAGAATGCATGTCTAAAAACAAGGGCAACTGGTTAGATACCAACATAAAGTCCAGCGGTCAGTCCCTCCAGCTTGTATTTTGACCCTAAGTTTGTATGAATACCTGTTAGCTACATAGCCAATCACTGCCCAACATTATTCCTGTAAATAATGTTTTAGATTTTATAACTGTCCCTGGATATTTCACAGATACTTCTAGAGCTTTATGATTAAAACAAGATGAAAACAAACCCAAACTGACTTCTCAATAGGAAGATAGCAGTGTTTGTTGAGCATCTATTTTCTGCTAGGCCCTGCAGGTGCTGCAAGTAAATTAAGACATAGTCTTTGTCTCCAAGGAGCTCAGATTTTTTTTAAATTTTTTTATTTTTTGAGTTGGAGTCTCACTCTGTCGCCCAGACGAGCGCAGTAGCACACTCCCGGCCACCGCAGCCTCAACCTGCTGGGCTCCAGTGAGCTTTCCGCCTCAGCCTTACAAGTAGCCGGAACTACAGGTGCGTGCCACCACGCCGGGCTAATTTTTATTTATTTATTTATTGTAGAGATGAAGTCTCGCCAAGTTGCTCAGGTGGGTCTTGAACCTGCAGGCTCAGGCAGTTCACTCGCCTCGATCCCCCAAAGTACTGGGATTACAGGCTGAGCCACTGAGCCTGGCCTGAGCTCAGATTTATTAAGGAGTATAGAGGCCAGGCACAATGTCTCATGTCTATAATCCTAGCACTTTGGTAGGCCAAGGATTGCTTGGGCCCAGGAGTTCAAGACCAGCTTGATCAACACAGCAAGACCCTGTTGCTCTCTGTATACTGGGGATGCCAAAAAATATATACACATTTTAAGCAATGTAATCTATGTATTACTTTTAGTTCATCATAATCAGAAGTGTCTGGATGCTGATGGTAACTACTTTGAGCACCACTTGTAATTGTAGAAGTCAAACATGACTTGTATTCATCTACAATTTTAATATAGTTTTTTCCTTTCTTAAAATGTTTATACATTTTTTTGGTACCTTCTGTATATGTAAAATAAAAAGGAGGGTAGAAGCCCAACATAAATTGTTGTAATTCAAGACAAATCAACTACTATAAGAGAAGAAGAAAGGACTTTGCATCTGCTATCAGTCAGGTTTGGAGTTGCTTCCCTCTGAGAATCATTAACAGGTTATCATCCTTTGGAAGCCAGATCAAACCTGTCACAGATAAATTACACTGCCAAGGACAGCGTTCAGTTACTAGGCAACACTCCTACCATGAGGCATTTCTCTTTTCCAGGGCTTTGGGTCCTGAGTCTGAGGAGTCATCCAGAAGTAAAGGAATCTCTTTATGAGAGCTGCTTTTTTGGCTCGTATCTTAGGCTTTCTAAATTCCTGGCTGAATCTCATTTTAGCCATGAGAAGTGCAGTTAGGTGTATAGCAGAAATGCTTACACTTTCCTTCCATTAAGTAGCTTAGTGACCCGCCTTTACTTTTCTTACCTTTAAAAATAAACCCACTGTGGGAACTTTGCTGTCTTCTCAATAAATCCTGCTTTCTCAAAATAAATAAATAAGCCGTCAAGTCTGTGAGTGCTGTTGACAGAGACACGTAAGGACAGCCTGATAAAGGAAGTTGAATTACTGCACTGTAATGCACTGATTAATACTTCTTAACAAGAAATGTAATTGGACATTTATTAGTCATCTTGTATCTCAGTTCTTGAATTGTTTAAAACTTATTGAACTTTTCATTAGTTTTGAATAGTTACAGGGACAATAAGGAGAGTACGTTCTTTAACTGAGCTTAAGGAAATAACTTTTGCTGTTTTTTCAGTTTTATGCTCACTAAACATTGGCCACCATAATGTGTGCTGTTAATTATAGAGTAAATAACATTTATTGCACATGTCAGAAAGTGGATTAAAAATTTTAAAAGTGTTTATCAAGATGCTCTTATGCTAAGTAAGGAGGACAGTTTTGAGCATCTTAACAAATTTTTCCAGTTAATTGCATAGCTTTTCATGTTGATACCACTGCATGCTCTGCCAATGCTGAAAGACTGTTTGGTTCTGAAAGACTGTTTGGTTCTGTTCCTGGCAATACAGAACAAAAATAAAAAGAGAACGTTGTCACCATCACTTCCCATCCATGTTCTCGTTTTTGGTGTTGAGCAGCTGTCCTCTTGCATCAGTCTATTTAACAGCACCAGTGTTAATGAAATACAGATGAATTTTCAGTCCACTTCTTTTGGTTTGATTTTCTACCAAAATGCTAATTTTTGTCATAATGTTACTGGAATGTTTCTAGTTCCTAAATTTGTTTTGTATTTCCTTATGAATTTATATTTTGGCTAATTATGTTTTATTCTTTTATAGGAATTTTAAACAGCTATCGAGTGAGATGGAATTTATGACAATTAATGGGACAACGTTAAGGAACTTGGAAATTCTACAGAATCAGGTCAGGTACACATAAAGCCTAGTTGATTCAAAATAGTTTTGGGACAGTTTGGAGTAAGTCTGTTCCTTAGAACAGGTTCAAGTGAAAATAATACTAGCATCTTCTGCAGACTGCCTGCCTGTCATCTATTTATTGCTTGGGAACTGCACCATTGACTTTTTGGAGAATGAAATACACAAACTATTTCCTTGGGGCTTTTTATTTTTTTTTTTTGGTTGCTATGGAACTGTTTTTTTAGTGACTGAGGGAGTGCTCATCTTGACAATTCCTCTGTTGTCATTTTTATGTCAAGTATTTCTTTGGAAAGGTGTCATCATTGAAAATGAATAGGAAGTCGATTTTTTTGGTTGCTTGATTTTATTTTTTCTACATGCTGTTAATTTTTGTTAAAATGTTTATTGTCTTATTTCATTATCCAGCATATCAAAGAAGTTACTGGGATATTCATTTTAACTCTAAGATATATATTTCATTTCACAAACTTTCATCATTGCTTAGTTGTCCTTTATTGCTGAATTAAGATGATAATGGAAATGTTAAAGTTACTGCTTTCGTATATTAAATTATCACTGGAAAGATGAGATATTATGTTGTAAAGTTAATGTTATCGTGACAAAGTCAGACATAAACAGCAATTGCAGTTCATATGATCCAGTGGGGGCGAGCCTGAGCTATCAGAGTCATGGGTTTGAGGCTCTTGAGAAATATTTGATACTGTTGCGAGTTGAACCTTAAATTCATCATCCTAACTCCTGGATCCAGATATTGTTAACTAGTTTCTCCCTCTTCCAGTCTGCACTAGTATAGGAGTCAGACTTATTTTTGTTCAGTAACATTTTTTTTTTTTGAGTTGGAGTCTCACTATGTCGCCCAGGCTGGAGTGCAGTGACACACTCAAGGCCACCCCAGCGTCGACCTGCTGGGCTCTGGCGATCCATCCGCTTCAGCCTTCCAAGTAGCTGGAACTACAGGTGCACGCTACCACACCCAGCTAATTTTTTTTTTTTTTTTTTTTGTAGAAACAAGGTCTCGCCAGCTTTCCCAGGCTGGTCTAAAACCTGTGGACTCAGGCAATTCACTCTCCTCAGCCTCCCAAAGTGAGTTGAGCCACCAAACTCAGCTTTCAGTAACATTTTTATCTTGTTATTTTGTCATCCAGAAGCTGTACCTCTGTCCTGCGGGTCTCTCATCTACCCGACACTTGGCCCCATGGTAGGAAGCAAGCAGTAGGAGTAGGAGGGCATTTCTTGACTGAGGAGAACTTGGCCTGCAGACGCCTGGCATTCCAAGCTTTTTTGGTTCTGCCGTGTCTTCCTATTCCAATCCTGCAGTAGCCAGTCAGTTCTGAAATTGGTTCCTAAGGTAGAGATCATCTAGACTCAAGATGCCCCT
Source organism: Carlito syrichta (assembly GCF_000164805.1). Lineage (NCBI taxonomy): Eukaryota > Metazoa > Chordata > Mammalia > Primates > Tarsiidae > Carlito > Carlito syrichta. The sequence continues at coordinate 110,749 of NW_007067389.1, read as the reverse complement.
CAGAGTCCCATCCACTACTGGGACTCAGGCCACTGTGCACGAGCATGTTCTGCTTGTCTTTGTGCCTTGGCTTTGACCTCCCTCTGCATGGATTGAGAGAGGAGTGATGGGTGGGACTGGACATCAGTGAGAGTACAGGTAAAAGCAGTAGGGCATGTGTCACCCCCTTAGCTGAGCCTCTCCAGTGATGATTCCCTCCAGGTCCTCTTCATGGGACCTTTTGCTCCAATCGTTCCTGTCTCCGGACTGTGTAGCACTGTTGCTGGTCTGGACTCTGTCCTCCTGGTCTCTCTGCCCCACCCCATCCCTCTGCCTCTTTGGTCTCTCAGTCTGTGTCTATGCCCCTCAGGTTCCTATGGCCTCTCCCCTGTCCTTTGAACCTCACCCTGATCCCTCTGGTCCCTGGTCCACTCTGGATGCCACCCCCCCCACCTCTCTATCTCCCAGGTCCCTCTGGCCATCCCTTTCTCTTGGCCCTCACCCTGGTTCTTCTGTGTCCCTCTGCCCCCAGGACCCTGGGCTCCCCCATTCTTTTGTAACTTTCCCATCCCTCTCCCCCTCCATTCTCCTGTCTACCCGGTCCCCTCTGCCTACTCCCCTTGGTTGCTCTGACTCCCTCTTGGTCTCTCTATCCTCACCATCTGCTCTGCCCCCCCCATCCCTCTGCCTTCCCTGTCTCGTGGGTCCCCTCGGTTCCCTCTGCCCCCTCCCAGTTGCTCTGCCCCTCCTGTCTCTCTGCCACCTCATCCTTCTCCCTCCCCCTCATCTTTCCTTCCCTGGTCCCTCTGCTCACCCCGTGCCTCTGTCCTTCTGCCTCCCCTGTGCCCCTGGTCCCTTCTGTCCCCTTTGACCGCTCTGCCCCTCCTGTCTCTCTACCCCTCCTCCCCATCCTTTTCTCCCCTGGTCCCTCTACCTGTGCAGCCCATCCTCAGGGGAGCCTGTGAACACTGTGCCTTTTCTGTGCTCGCATTAAATGTCTAAGGCTGGGAGCTTATGTCACACCTTTTCCAGTTGCTTCCTACCAGGTAGATACTGCCTCCTAGTTATGAGTCTTTGCCCAGACTTGGTTGCAAGCACCTGAGGGAGGACTGTGTTGTTTCTATTATCAGTACATAGGAGGTGCTTTGTAAGGAGCTGCTTACAGAGAAAGAAACAAAAAGCAAACCCAGCTCATGTGGAAACAGCAAATAGCATGGTTAAAATCAACTGTTATCTCTAGTTCATTGTGGCTTTTGTTTTAGGACTCAACTTTTATGTGACAAAGGCAACATTTACTTAGGAATTTAATAAAACAGATCCAAATAAAATTCTTCCAGGGTCAATACCTGGAGTACAGTGCAGGTTCGTGTTCACCTCTTGCACCTTCTTCTTGCTCAGTGTTGTCACAAGAGCATCTGTCTATAAAATGGTAACTCTAATTCACCAAAGGGAAATTAAGATATTTTTACTAGAGTGTATTTCCCAAGACAGGAATGTGTGCAGTTACATTTGTATTTATTTATTTTTAATCTATCTATTTCACACTGAAACAATTGTATTTTAAGATGCTTAGGACTAATATCCATTTCAAGAGTCTTCTGAGTAATTTACTCTTAGTTAACCATAAACTATGCAGGCTATCACTTTTTTGTCTAAAAATGTCAATACTTTGTGTGTATATTCATCAAATAGTAAATGAACACCTGTTATGAACCATACATTGTGCTGGGCATATATAACATTTAAAATTGGAGTATATGAAATAATTAGGGCTCATGAATAACATGATTTGGCACAAATATAACTGTCTAGTTAATAAAACTTGTTTTTTGGTCTTTTTTAGACTGATATGAAAACCAAAGGAAGTCTGTTTTGGGTTTTAGACCACACCAAAACTTCATTTGGAAGACGGAAATTAAAGAAGTGGGTGACCCGGCCACTCCTTAAATTAAGGTAAAAGAATTCTTTTTTGTGTACTTAATATGAAATTGTGAAATTAAAGGTGTGTTAGCATCCTTAAAACCACAGGTACCATGGTTTATAAGCACACAGTTTTAATTTGGGAAATATTTGCTTTGTACTGGCAGTACACTGATGTTACAAGGATATTTCCTTATGCCCTAGAAGGAGCTGCTTGCAGATTGCAAGACAAAGGATGTTGTGCAGGGGTAGTGAGTTACCAACTAGTTTGGGTCATTAGTAGCATGGAGAAGGAGCCAGAGGGGAGCTGGAAAGTTAGATGGGGCCTTCTGTGGAGCTTTGAAGTCAAGGCTGAGGAGTTGATGGCCTAAGGGAGGTAATTCAGTGATTCTGAGCTTAGGCTTGATGTGGTCAGAGGGGGCTCATGTTAGGAGGGACTCAATGAGGGTTATCAGGAAGTTCATGGAGAGGTGCTCAGGGCCTGAGCTGAAGCAGTAGCAGCAGGGAGCCCAAGAGAGGCGCTGGTGTGAAACACTTAGGAGGGGAACTAGGAGTTTCTTGAGGGAGGGCATTGAGTCCAGTGCCTGAAACGTAGTGATTTCCAAGCCTATCTGCATGTGGGAATCATTAAGAGCTTCACAAAATGCTGACGCTGTGTCCCATCCACAAATGTTGTGATTTAGCTGGTCTCCAGTGTGGCCAGGGAGTTGGAGTTTTAAAACTTCCCAGCCGGACTCAGTGGCTCAGCCTGTAATCCCAGCACTTTAGGAAGCTGAGGCGAGTGGATTGCCTGAGCCCATGGGTTCAAGACCAGCCCAGGCAACTTGGTGATACCTCTTCTCTATGATAAACCAAAAATTAGCCGGGCGTGGTAGCGCACGCCTGTAGTTATGGCTACTTGGAAGGCTGGGGCAGAAGGATTGCTGGACCCCAGCAGGTCGATGCTGGGGTGTCTGTGCACGTGCCACTGCCCTCCAGCCTGGGCAATGGAATGAGATTCACAAAAAAAACCAAAAAAGTTTCCCACATAGTTTTTGTTATGCATGTAAATGTGGGGACTCTGACCTGGAACATAGCCTGGCACTGGCTAGGAGTATAGTTAGTGTTCCCAGAATGAATGCTGTTATTATTGAGCACCTGTTGTGTTTAGTACTGAAGATCACCCTCTGGTATAAGTACTTGAGATGAGGAAACTGGCTCAGAGAGCTTCAGCCTTGTGCTCAGTGCTTCACTGGGAGAGGTAAGTCCCAGGTTCAAACCAGCATTGATTCCAGAGACTTGTCCTGAGTGGTTGCCAAGAGGAGGGGTATGGTGTGATGAGAATTGCTGCGTTGGCTCTGCTCGCTGAGTGTGGTGTTCCTCAGTGCTCTCACCCTGGATAGTGGGCTGCCTCATTCCTGGTGGTGGGAGTTAATGGGAGGAAATTGCCTTGAACTTCCTGTCATAGTTCATTAATAGTGGTCTAGCACTATTCTAGGAGTTAGAATGTGTCACCGTCCATCCCACCTCTCCTTCCTCCCATCCCAGGGTCCTTCTCTTTAGGAATTTCTGTGACTATAGCTTCTGCCATACTTAACAGAGAAGCCATCCCAGCAGCATCCATGAAAGCTGTTCTTACAGCCTCTGTTGGGTCAGTGATTCCTTTTTCCACCATATTCATAAAATCTCCAGCCACAAGGTCATAACCAACTTCTGTGAAACTGTACGTGATTTTTTCAGCTATCAAAGACCCTGCAACACCTACATTCTTAGCAGTGGTCATTGGAAGAGTTTTTCATGTTCTTTTAATCATTTCTGTGCCAATTTTTTGGTCTTCATGAGCTGGAGCTAATGAATCCATGGCTGGGATACACTGAAGTAGGGACAACCCAACCCAGAACAGTCCTCCTTCCAGAGAGCTCTTATAGCTTTAAGGGTGTCCGAGACCCTGAATTTCATCTTGTTTGCCCCAGTGTCATCCATCCCATCAGCCTCAGCATAGCAGCTCCATCTGAGAGCGTCACACCAGGCATTCATCCAGTTGCTTTTCATATTTACTAGTTGTGACATCAAGCTGCTCGATGATTTCTTGAATACATTTTCCAATTTGAGCCTTGTCACCTTTTCCTTTCAAGAATATAACATCATCTTTGGCCACAATGACCTCCCCAACTTTAACTTTTCCTCCATCCCAAGGCTGAACATCTTCAGGATTTTGAGTCAGCCCCTCTCCTCCAAACACTATCTCAGTGGCAGTAGCCATGTCTTTGAGCTGGTTCTTTGTGTTGTCACCGGAGCCTGGAGATTTGACTGCTACAACCTGAAGACCAACTTTTAGCCTATTCAAACTGAGCATACTTAGAGCTTCTATGTCAACATCTGCAACAGTAACGACCAGGGGCTTGTGGTAAGCATTGGCGGTTTCAGGAGCAGGCACTGTGGACCAGACGCTAGTTTTCTTTTCACTCAGTGGAACATGGACTTCCTGGAATTCACATTTCTGACATTTTAATATATTAATAAAATCCGGAGAAATAGAACCTCTGTCAAACTTAATGCCTTTGGTAATTTCTAATTCTGATACCACTCATTGTTTTTCCTTTCTTTACTGTGATGAAAAAGGAAACACTTTCTTGCAACCTTTTTCATTACATCAGAAATAATGTTGCCCATTTCTTTATCTCTGTTTGCAGAAATTGTAGCAACTTGAGAAGTTACTTGGGGGTTGTCACAAGTTTAGACATTTTAAGTTCAACAGAGGTAGTATTGGACAGCTGACATCACACTGTCTTGATTCCCACAGGATCGGCCACCTTTGCTGATCTTGGAGCCTTCCTGGGCAGAAGACTGTGCCAGTGCAGTGGCCATGGTGCCACCCAGTCGTTTCATTTGTTATCAGCAAGATCTTGAACAAATTTAGCTCCACTTTTTTAATATTTATTTTTTTAAGTGAACTGACTGTGCAACAGTCACATCAGGTCTTGTCACTTTGGGGCTTCCCCAACTCTGTTCAGTAACTGCTGTTCTTCCCTTCGGTCTTTTTGTAATGGTTACAGTATTGGCTAAAAGGTTCACACCTGGAAGCATCAAGGCTCAGGCCTTTGCACCAAGCTTTTCGTCTTTGGCATAGTCCCAAGTGAGAGGAGGAGCCAGAACTCTGGACACTGGTCTCATCTGGCAGAGGACTGTGGGTAATAGGAGCATTTCTGTGGCGTGGTGGCAGTGAGTGTGGGGAGTGCCACCTGTGTTGTTGTTTTTTTTTATAGCAAGTATTCCATACGTGTTTATTTTATTTTTTGTATTTATTTTTGAGTCGCAGTCTCCATCCTAGGCTGGAGCATAGTGGCATAATCACAACTCATGCCAGCCTCAACCTCCTGGGCTCAGGCTATTCTCCCATCTTAGCCTCCCAAGTAGCTGGGACTACAGGTGTGTACCACCTTATTATTTTATTTTTATTTTTGTAGAGATGAAGTCTTGCTGTGTTGCCTAGGCTCAAAAATGCTTATTGAATGGATAATTAAAAGAGCAGATCTTTCTAGACCCAGCTCAGATATCTCTCCGAGAAGTGGTCCCTTTTCTCTTTTCTCCCTCCATGGAAAGTTACCTTCTCTCGGTTTTTGTCCTACTTCTTGCTCCTCCACTCGCGAAACACATGGATGGCCTTGGGGACTGTGCCTTACAGTGTCTGAATACAGTAGGTGACCAATCAATTATGAGGAAAGGGTTTTATTTGAAAATCTTAAGTTTCCAAATAAGCTCTGAAAATCATGGCATACCACTATGAGGAAAGTTAATTTTTCTGAGAAAATTGATTTTAAAGGAACCTTAGAAAAGGCGGTATTTCTTTATATAATTCCTTGTTTTAGTTCTACAGAATTGGTTGGGAAAGGTAGTTTCTTCTCTTTTAGTGGAATAGTTGCTTGGCCAAGTTTGAAAACAGTGTTATGTAACATAGAAGTGATGTGGAGCATCTTGTGTTCTTGTCAGGTCTCTAGGGGATTGCTGTCAGCTAGAAGTGACCTGGAGGGAGTTGTATAACTGAGGAAGCCAGACTGGGTGATAGGAAGGTGCCATCTTCGATCTGGAGACCTAGTGAGGTCTAAGTGTTGTGTACAATGTCTAGCTCAAAACTCTAAACACATCTGTGTTGGAGTTTATTGACTCAGAAATATCTGGGGGCTCTGGTTTTCTATGGCTTTTCAAGGCTATGCTTCTATAGTTTGAATTTCATGATGGGTAGTTTAGATGGTGTATTTGTTTTCTAGGGCTGCTGTAATACAGTGCAACACACTGGACAGCTAAACAACAAACTTACTGTTTCATAGTTTTGGAGACTAAAAGCCCAAGACCCGGTGTCAGTGGGATTGGTTCTTTTTGGGGCCTGTCAGGGAGAATCTGGCCCAGCCTCTCTCCTGGCTTCTGGTGGGTGGTTGGCAATCCAGACCAGCCTGACTCACCTCCAGTGAGGCCTAGACCAGTCCAGGTGACCTGCAGTGAGGTCTAGACAAGCCCAACTGACCTCCAGTGAGGTGAGGTCCAACCTAGCTCAACCCAGATGACTTCCAGTGAGAGCCAAACCAAACCAGATGACCTCTATTGAGAACCATACCAGCGCTGATGACCCCTGGTAAATGGCAACCTTCATTTGGCTGCTGAGGGGAAGTACAGGAGAGAATGAGGAGACATGTATCTTTTCCTTCTTGGCTCTTCCTGCTTCCTCTTTCTCCATCTTTATGTCTTTATTCATAAGGATTTTCTGGAATATTTCTCCTTGAAGTCCTTTGAGGGGACTTCATTTTCTGTGGTTTTAATGTCATAAAATGTTTCCCTCTGTGAAATCTCTAGATATGCTGGAAAAGTATAACAAATATCCTCTTAGTTAGCTAAACTTTATAAAACAACAGGGTAAAAACTTGGAACAGATTGGAAGAGGAACTTGACTGCTGCTGCTGTCCTCTGGCCTCCTGTGCCAAGGGAAGGGTGGGTTTTACTTGCCTTGTGGGAGGCAAGAGACAAGGTCTTGGGACCATTTAGGTTGCAGAGTCTCTAGCATTTGAGACACAGGACACAATCTCAGTGGAGGTGACGAGAAATGAGTCGGTCCAGCCTCGTGGGGGAGAAATTGCCAAGAACTCTTGTCACAGGCACTCCCTCACAGACCTTCTGTTCTAGTTTATACTGTCTATGTGGTCTGGCAGTTTCCAAACTGTGAGATTTACTTCAAACAGTCTGATTGTACTTCAGATAAATATCAAATGACCAAGTTAAAAGAGAAGAATATGAGCATAGTACAGAAATACTGTCACAAGGACTCAGGTTGGTTTAAAAAGGAAACATATACAATTTTTTAAAACAATGGATTGGTTACATAGGAATAGCTGTAATAATGGAAATGTGCATAATAGCTGAGGAAATAACCTAGAACGTAGCACAGAGAGACAATGCAGTAGACAGTATGAGCAATGGAAAGACCAGTCTCAAAATGGATGATCTAACGTAATCCTCTTCAGATTTCCAACCAGAATAAAGAAAATTAGAAAGGGGCAATATTCAAGGGGGAGATAAGGATGAGAATTTCTCATAATTCATGAAAGATATGAATCTTTAGACTTAGAATGTACCATGAATCCAAAGTGTGATTGAAAACAAACACATCTACTTTTTACTAAATCATTCTGAAACTCCACAATACTAAATCAGAGATTAAAATCTTACAAAGAGACAGCAAAGAAAGATCACCTGTAAAGCAATGAAAATTGCATAACTGACTTGCTTTCTAGTTTCTCTAATGGTTCTGTGGTTTTTTTTTTGTTTTTGTTTGTTTGCCCGTTTGTTTTTGAGACAAAGTTTTATTCTGGTCTGGAACTGGATTCAAGTAATCTTCCAGCCTTAGCCTGTCAAAGCACTGGCTTACAGGCAAGAGCCATCTGCCTGACCTTGCCTTGTGCTGCTTTTGCTTTCTTTTGGTTGCTTCTTTTGGATTCATTGAGTACCATTTGATTTTTCCCCAATAGCTTGGTAGTTTGTGTGCTTGTTTCTGTTATCTCTTACTTCTGTTGATTCTAACTCATCTGGTTTCTTGTGCGTGGTTGTCTTTATTTACATACTGGTTATGTTATTTGGGAATTTCAGTAGTATTGTGAGGGCTAGGAGGAAAATGCCAGCTCCCAGAAAGGATTTTTGTTTGCTTCTACCAGGTTTCTGATGGCCATTTTAATTCAAGTTCAGTTCTTAGAGTGTTGTTGTCTGTTCAAATGATGCTAGACAAGACTCCAAGTCCACCTCCCCCAAGGCCAGCTCGTCCTCAGTGTAGACCTTCTGCATGTCCCTTCACTGACTGCTGGATTATATCTCTAGGTTCTTGTTTTCTTTTTACCATTTGTTCATTGATGATTTTATGAACATGGTTTTACTTTTCATCTGGATTTTAAAAGTGTCCCCAGGAGGGGTGGTCTGAGGTACCTTTTCCCATTACCACCAGAAGCAGATTCATAGGCACGCCTTTTCAAAAACTTGGGTTTGTGGCCTAAACTGATCATGAGAGGAGCAGACAAGTTTGTTCTATTTAATATTTAAAAGAAAGTGAATTGTACTCTATTGACAAAATGTTGACTGATTGGAACATGAATCATAAAAAAACCTTTAAAGCTTGTTGGATGATTTACAGTTTGTGACAATATAAATATTCAGATTAGTTATCTTAGATGATTCTTTTCTAATGATTTGCACAACTTTGTGCATGGTATTTGTGTCTGGCATCAGAGTATGTCTCATGACCTAACATGCTCCCCCATCCCAGTCAGTCCCGTCCTGCTCGTATTACTCCTTGAAATTCTTGACACCATGTGCTGCCTCCATTTCCACACCTACTGCCCCTTACCATTGCCCTCACACACCTTTCCTTCAGTGTCCCTTCGCTGGATTTCAGGCAGCTTTCCACTGTACTCGTGCACATTCCCATGAGTGTCCCTTCCCTGGATTTGGAGGCCCTTTCCACTGTCCTCACACACATTCCCCTCAGTGTCCCTTTCCTGGATTTGGAGCCCTTCTCCACTGTCCCCGCCACATTCCCCATCAGTGTCCCTTCTTTGAATTTGGAGCCCCTTTCCACTGTCCTCACACACATTCCTCTCAGTGTCCCTTCCATGGATTTGGAGCCCTTTTTCTCTGTCCCCACACACGTTCCCTGTCAGTGTCCCCTCTCTGGATTTGGAGCCCCTTTCCACTGTCCCCACACACGTTCCCCATCAGTGTCCCTTCCCCAGATTTGGAGTACCTTTCCACTGCCCTACACATGTTCCCTGTCAGTGTTTTTTCCTGGATTTGGAGAGCTTTCCAGTGTCCTTCTGTTTCTGTTTTCACACTCATCCGCATGAGGGGCCTTGGCTCCTACTGCTGCCATGTAAGGTCAGCATCCTTATGTTTCCCACATGGCTGCAGGCTCTTGCTGCCTCTTTGGCTGCCAGTGTCACCTTTTACACCTTCACCCTCTGTCCTCCACTGTCTTTGACAGACAGTAGCTACCCCAATCTCATTCTGCTGGATGCTCTTCTTCTGTGTCCCTTTTGTTCTTAGATCATAGCACAGTGATCATCTTATCATCGTATCACATTGTTAACCATTCTTTGTTAAAGATTCAAGTATTTGTCAATAGAGTATTTTTTTTTAAACTAACATAGGTCTTTTGTTAACAATTATAGCTCCAAAGTCTACTACTTTCTGCAGTTGGTACTTTATAAGCACTTAGTAGTGGTTCACTGTATGAATGAATGAGTGAATGGTGTATGTGAAAGAAGCAGCTAGGGAGGTCCAAGTAAAGATGCCTAGGTCCTAGGAAAGGGCACATGCTTCATGTTTCTAACAGACGGTTACTTAGGTAGTTGGCTTAGCCATTCACACGACCAGTGTTAATGTCTGAATTTATTCATTTTTTATCATCTGTCTTTAATGCAAACCTTTCAGTAAAAACATATGAAATATAATCCAACCTTATGCTTGAATTATAGATGCATCTCCACAATAGCAGCCACTAGAAATTGACCCCATCAGTGACAGTAGCTGTGTGTCACATACTGTTTGAAGTGACAGCCACTCTCTTAGCTCTCCTTTAACTGGAAGGACTCCAGGACATTTCATCTTTTTTTTTCTTTTGCATATGGAATGAAATGACTTGGGTGCCTTCTTTTCATTCCCTTAGATTGTAGAGTATTATCAGATCAACTGTAGATTACTACAGGGCATGTTGAAATAATATTGTCATCGTCATTTATTTGACAGAACGACGTCCTGTTGTCTGTCACTAATTGCACTGAAATGATAATCTTTTTTGGTGGTCTGACATGCTTTATTATAGTTACGTGGAAGGCCTTGTTACTACTGCAAATTAAAGAACAACTCTAAGGTATGTGAATTACTTTGTTTTTAAAAACTCAATCATTCTCATTCATGCTTATTCTGATCTGCATATAGGAGGTAAAAATAGAATTATAGCTCCTGGTGATGAGAAACTTGTGGCTTACAACACCACACACCTTTCCCTCCCTCCTACCTGTCTAGGCATCGTGTGTAGTTATAATGTGCTTTGTCAGTGCACCCTGCCTTCCAGCCTCAACATGGGACTTCACATCACTATGAGATGTCAGATTAGACTCAGGAGCTGGGACTAGCTTTCCTTGTGTGATCCTTCCTTGCTGCTCACTCTACATGAAATACCTGTTTACATATCTATGCCTTAAGGTTTGTCCTCCTGTGGGCATTTCTCAGCTTATATTTTGGGTGCTGTGTCTCCCTCTCCCTGCTGTTCTTTGTGGTACCCAGTGAATACACTCTGTAACAATGATGGAAACAGTTAACACTTAGTGAGTGGTTACAAGTTAGCAGGCACTGCACCAGCAAGTGCCATTTCATTGAATTCTTATAATGACACCAAGAGTTAGAGACCCTGACTGTTCTCATTTTATAGCTGAAAAAACTAGGGCAAAGCCAAGTAATTCCTACATGACAGAGACAAGGCCTCCCACCTTCTGAGCCCAGGTTCTTACTTCCTGAGCTGTGATTTCCCTAACCAAGGTTGGGTAAAACCACAGTGACTCATCGTGGCCCTGCTGCCCTTTGCCTGTGTGATACTAGACTGGAGTGAGGATCTCTCCCCTTGTGTTTTCCCATATTCCAGGCAGCTTAGCACAACCTTTCTGATCTCTCAGAAATTTATAGTTTTATATCTATTTAAACAGTCTTCTGGTAGACTTCATAAATATGGCTTAGGTTTTTATTAAACTCTTTTGCTCTTTCTATAATTCAGGCTGTCTTATACATTTGCAGATTGCACTATTTTATCCATCCTCAAGCCATCTGTGGCATCAACATAGTCTATTTCATTTGGTAGCATCTTCCATTTATGCAGGAGTGAGTTATTAAAGTAAAACTTTATATTTATATAGCATTTACATAAATGTTAGAGTAAAACATTTATTTATTTTCTCACAACAATCAGTGCAAAGAAATTTGTTTTTATTTCTTTCACCTCCTCATAACTTACTTTACGTGTAGTCTTTGGAGTTGAATTGAGTAACTGTTTGCTGAGGTCATGGTGCAGTCCTGGAAAGCAGGATGAGAAGTTGGGCCCTGTTCTCATGGAGTTTATAGTCTAGAGTCAGGACAGGGAAGCAGTGCATGCCATTTGAAGAAATTGTTTCCCATTGTGAAAAAAGACAAGATGGGCATGTGGAGAGGGAGGACAGAAGGATTAGAGCTGCTCTGGTGAGTCCAAAGTAGGGGAAGAGTGGATACAAGTTTGCCAGACATAGTGCAGCTGGTGGGCAGGAGGAAAGGAAGAGTCTCCCAGGCAAGTGGGCGGCAGATGTGGATGCCCAATGTCAGAGGACATGTTGTGACAGAGACATGGGAAGACTTTCTGTCTGGTACTTAGAGTGGAAGGAGGATGACCTGGGGGGCTTGCAGGGCAGGCAGGCTGCTGTTGGCTGTAGGTCAGGTATGGATTCTGGATTTGGACCCAAAATTGATGAACTTGAAGCAAAGGTACGATGTAGATAGACTCAGGTCTTAGGAGGGCTAATTGGGCTACAGCGTGGGGAAGGAGCCAGAGGAGAGACTAGGAGTGGCAGTGGGGAGGTGGCTGGAGGCTGTTCCAAAAGTCTCTATGAGACTTAGACCAGGGCAGTGGAGGCAGGGCTGGTGAGGAGAGGGTGGGTTGCAGAGGCCCCCTGCAGGTGTGGAAGAACTCAGCTGCACATCTGAAAGCTCCAGGGGTTCTACTGCGTTGTGCTAACGAATGCTCTTCCTACACTGGAGGACATGAGTAAGAGGGAAACAAGCAGAGGTGAGGCCTGAAGGTTAGTGTGGGGGCTTCCATAGAGAGGTGCTGTGGCCTTAGAGGGAGGTAGAATGCTAAAGTCAAGGCACTCTGCAGCTGTACTGGGCTCTGTCCACATCTTCTGGGGGCTCTGTAGTGAGCTGGCAAGGGGTTATATGATGGTAAAGACAAAGCACTCAGTGGCTGTTCCAGGCTCTGTTCACATTGTCCAGTGGCTGTGTGTGGAGGGCTTGCTCTGTGTCTCAGTGTTGATGCCAACAGGATTTTGGGAAACAGATGTGTTTATTCAGTGACTGATGCCTCCTTTCCCCCCAAAACATCAATTCATTCTTTTATCCACTTATTAATTTAAAGAAATGCACTGACGGTCTCCTATTCACCAATATGCTCTCCTGGTCTTTGTTTTCAATACCGCATGTTGCTGTTACACCTGGTTTACATCAGTACTTTTGATGTTCATAGGTACTTCCTGGACAACATCTCTTTTAGGATACATTTTGTCTGTCAGTTTTCCATTTACAGTTCACTTAAGGTGTAACTGTTGACAAGATCCTGCAGCCCTGGTCTTCTGTATCTTCTGATGTCCTATCCTTTGCCCTTTTTTTTTTTTTTTTTTTTTTTTTGGACACAGGGTCTCTCTCTGTCCTCCAAGCTGCAGGGAAGGGGCATGATCATAGCTCACTGCTGCCTTGAACTCTTGTGCTCAAGTGATCCTTCTGCCTTGATCTCCCAGAGTGCTGGGACTACAGGTGGGAGCCACCACTCCCGACTGATTCTTTTATTTTTTATAGAGACAGTGCCTTGATATGTTGCCCAGGCTGGTCTCAATTCCTCAAATGATCCTCCTGTTTTAGCCTCTTAAAGTGCTGGGAATACAGGCAGAAGCCACCATGCCCAACTAGTATATCGAATTCCATTTTATCAAAACCATGAATCAGTCTACCACCACCACCAAATCATCTTGTTGCTCATTGTAGACCTGTTATATTGGCCAAGGTAATGCAGGTTATTATAGCAAATAAGTTCTCGATCTCAGTGATTTTAAATACATAGAAGTATACTTGGTAAACTAAGTTCAGTTGGTAGCAGATGCGTGGTGTGGAATTTTTTGCCCCCCTCATGGACTTAGGCTGATGGAGTCAATGTAAGGCTGAGGAGATTGCTCAGAGTTGATGCTGACATGGAAGGAGGGTGATGGTGTGAGAGGGTGAGTGCTAGAGCTCACAGGAAGCTTTCAGAGCCACAGCTAGAAGTGGCTTCTGTTGTCTCCACCCACACTCAGTATTCAGGTCCAGGGCACACCTGGCATGGTAGCCTAGGAGCTTGGGAAAGGCAGCCGTGTGTGTGCCCAGCCGGGGAGCCTGGGAAAGGCAGCTGTGTCTGTGCCTGGCCAAGAAGTCTGGGAAAGGTGGCCGTGTGTGTGCCTGGTGAACCCATCTGTTGTGCCCAGCATTGAATTCCTTGTCTGGGCCCTGCTCTCTGCTTCAGATGATAATTAGAGACCAGGCAGGGACAGAGACAAAAGTTTTTCTGTGTGCTGGCTGTGTTGTGGCTAGGTGCTGACATGGGAGAGGTCTGCATTGGGAATTCCTAGCACACCTGCTCATTGTTGTGACTCTTCTCATAGGGAAATCAATGCCCGGCTTGATGCGGTGTCTGAAGTTCTCCATTCTGAATCAAGTGTCTTCAGCCAGATAGAAAATCATATGTATAAGCTGCCCGACCTAGAGAGAGGACTCTGCAGCATTTATCACAAAAAAGTAAGTGTGGTAAAAGTCGAGTGTATTGGAGCTGGTGATGTTACAGCATGTGAATACTATACACTGAAGGAAAACACCTGAGACCTCTGTTATTCTTGGTTTATATTGTAAAATCTTGCAGATGGCATGGGAGAGTATGGATCCTCCGAAGTTTTAATTGTACACATTAAGGTTATTCTCATTTTCCCATTGTGAAAAGCAGTTTCCTTACTTCTGTTAACTACAGCAACATATGTGGGTGCCCTTCTGTTATAATAAGGATAATCTCCTGTTTCCTTCTCAAAGTGAAGACAGCTCTCAAAGTAGGAAATTAATTAGACTTGCTATTTTAGAAAAGGGCTGCCTTATTTCTTTTAGTCTTAGAACAACTTCTTATTTAACTTAAACAAAGGAAAAATCTGCTGGTGTAACATTTGTGGTGGGATTAGTATGTAAACAAGCTTGGATATTGAAAGTAAGTAAAAAGTGATTTCTCTCACTAAGTTTTATAGTTTGAATCATGAAAAATGAGGCATTTTTCACATTCTGGTTTACAATTTACTTTGTCTTCAAAATATGCCTAAAATTTACCAAAAAGATCAATTAGTTATATTTATAATAATTGTTTAAAATTCTCTTTATGGAATTCTTCTTGTGACATTATGCCCTTTGTTCCATGTCAATACTTGTGAGCTTGAGAAAATACCATTTTAGTTACCTTCTCCCTAATGAGAATTCCATCAAGCGTGTTCTCTCCCTCTCCCTCTCCCTCCCTCCTCCCCCTCTATCCCCCTCTATCCCCCTCTCTCCCTCTCCCCCCTCCCCCTCTCCCCCTCCTCCCCTCTCCCCCCCATTACCTTGGCTGATATGACAGTGCTAAGAGATAATAACTTGCTCTTGATAGCATCTGCATTTGGAACCAGGGTTCTTACTCTGTTTTCAGTGGCTGTGTCTATTGGACACAACCATATTTGATGTAGTTGTCTTGACCCCCTTTGTGTTTTTTTCCTGGTTGTAACTTTTCCTAAGCAAATTGTTTTCCCCCCAATTGTAATTCCTTGCCAATTTAATACATTTGCTGTGGAACAGTTTTTATATGTTGACATTTTAGTTGTGACCAAGTTTTCATTAGTGTTTATTTTTTTAGGCCCTTCCCCCAGACAGAGTTTTACTAGAATAATAAGTATGGCCTCTGGGAATACTTGCGGTGCTCAAGAGGACTTGTGTAACTATTCTGTATGCTTCAGCTAAATTTGGAAACAGCGCAAGCCAACATTGAGAATGCTAGTCCTGGGGAAAGATGCGTGATTACGGGTTTGGTGGCGTCTGCTGCACCATGACTGGGGACGCTGTGTTGTTTTGTTGCAGTAACAGAAGCTGTGCTGGTAGCTGAAAGTTTTTTGATGACTTTTGAGGTTGCAGAGTGGGTGCCAGGCCATTTGTTGCTCTGTGTCCTTGGTGCAGTGCCTGACAGTGGGGGCTTATTACCCTTCATCACACAACATATCTCCAGCACCTTGTCTTTACTGTCTGAAGGAATTTACTGACAGATGTCAGAGACTGTTATTTTTTTTCAGAGAAAATAGGAGAAAGCTGAGAATTTTTCAGTAGCTACGTAAAAGTGCCCAGTCCCAGTGTTCATGGCATCAGGATGGCAGTGGCTGTGTACCATGTTGCTGTGATTTCTGTTGTGCCTTACTGCCTCCCTGTAAACTTTTCTTTGATGTTTGTATTTCACAAGCTTTGTGTATTTATAGAAGTTTCACAACTCCAGTAAAGCCAGAATCGAATTCATTTTTAAAGTGACCAAAATGCAGTATAAGAATGATTTTTATTTTGGAATTAAAATATATTTTACTAAAGGATCTTATGACTCACTCAGAACTGTTCCTTGATGCTGTTTTAATGTTCACACAAGAATGTGTCCAAAGATTGGTTTGAATTGCGAAGAGTAGAAGAAGTGATTTGGTGACAGACCAACTTTACTTTTGCAGAGTAGTGAGCTGGCTCTTGGAACACACTATCAAACACATGCTGTTCTTTATCATTAGGTTGCTCTAAATAAACCTCTCTTGTGTGCACCACGTGGTGAGTGGGTCCTGGCATAGAAGGAGCCATGGATGTGGAATTCACAGATGGGGAGGCCACTCTGTGGGGTGCTGTGGCCACATGGCAGTGGAGAGCGGCCCGGAACATGCACAGACAGCATCTTCTTGTTGATGATAGTGGATCCCAAGGGGACTGACCCCAGAATAAAGCAAGCATTTCTTTTGGTAGTGAAACTTCAAATTAAAGTCTTGTGAATAGTGCTGGCTGCAGGAGCCCATGCTGACTTTGCTCAAGAATTGTTTTATGAGGAAGATAAATAACTGCTCAGGTTGGCGAAGACACTTAAAGGAGAATTGCACTTAGTAAGTGTTGGGAGAGTGTTTTCAGAATGTTCTGGGCAAGAGTGCTTCTTAGCCAGGCTGAAATAGCCCAAGGACACATTTTCAACTTGGCCCTTAGACTAGGTCCTCTATGTGGAGGCCTGCCTCTGCCTGGCAGGTCTGTCTCATACTCCACTGTGACAGCTGCTGCCATGTGTGGTTTCGGGAGCAGTCACTTTACCAACCTCACCTCCCTTCCATGCAGCTTCTTTGAGTCCTGTTGCTTAAGAAACTCGGTAACAATCTGCACAGGCTCTTAGCTCAAACTGCAAAACATGTCTGGTTTCCCCTGCGCTTCTGTTGCCAACTTGACTTTATATCACATCTGAACTTGGAAAATTAATCCCTTTCTTACCTCTCACATTACAAAATTACAAGAGATATTTAAAATTATATAGTTTTAGTTCTTCACTTTTTAAAAGTGTATCATTAATTGACTGTGACCAAAAAGCTTCCAGATTTCACATCGATGCAAATAATTCAGCTTTCCTTTTTTTTTGAATTGGAGTCTCACTCCATTGCCCACACTGGAGTGCAGTGGCCACTCCCGGCCACCGCAGCCTCGACCTGCTGGGCTCCGGCGATCCTTCTGCCTCAGCCTTCCAAGCAGCCGGAACTACAGGTGCGCGCTACCACACCCGGCTAATTTTTGATTTATTGTAGAGATGAGGTCTCACCAAGTTGCCCGGGTGGGTCTGAAACCCGCAGGCTCAGGCAATCCACTCACCTCGGCCTCCCAAAGCGCTGGGATTACAGGCTGAACTACCGAGCCCAGTCTAATTCAGCTTTCTATGTGAGGGTAAGGAGGTCTTTCTGGTGAAGAGTTGCTGCATGACACACTTAGAATTAATTTCTGCTCAGTTGGACCTCACTTATTTTTTCGATGTATTTATCTTTTTTTTTTTTAATTAATATTTTTTATTATGATATTATGGGGTGCAGTTAAGGGTTAGGTGTACAAATATGCTTCGTTCAGGCATCCTTGTTGATAAGAGGTGTCTCCCCGTGTAATTTTTTTTTTAATATCTTAGTATTAATTCATCATATATACAGAGGGTGCCAAAAAAGTATACACATTTTAAGAAAGGAAAAAACTATTAAAATTGTAATACTTAGTATATACTGGTATCAAAAGATGAATACAAGTCACGTTTGACTTCCACAATTACAAGAGGTGCTCAAAGTGGTTATCATCAGCATCCAGACACTTCTGATTATGGTGAGCCAAAATTAATACATAGATAATATTGTTTAAAATGTATATACATTTTTTTTGGCACCCCTGGTATATTACTTATTGTGTGCCTTATTAATTTAATGCTAAATAATCTTCTCATCTCAAGACAGTTATTTTCATCAAATAGTCTATCAGTTTTACTTTCTTGAAGAGCTGCTTCTTAGAGTCTTCTGACCTGATCCAGTCTGGACTAGTTGTCCTCTGTATCTGTCAAACAGCTGCCATCTTAAATTCCCTTTACTTCCCTTGAGTTGAATCTTCTGTGTTCTGTATTCCATGGTCTTCCTCTTGGTTTATTCCTTAATTTTGATGAAGTACATCCTCCAGAACCTTCCTAAGAAAAAGCATGTTGGAAGTTAAGAGTTTTGAAACATTAAGGTCTGGAGTTTTTTTTCTCTCTCTCACATTTGATTGGTTGTTTGGCTGGGTATAAAACTCTGGTTTTAGATGATTTTATCTTTTTTAACCTTTTATGTTGAATTTTTTATTTCTACTATCATAGTTTAATTTCCAAGAATTTGGGGGTTTTTTTGGTTGTTTTTTTTTTTTTGGTTCTCTGTTTCTTTTTTTAAAAAAAATAATATCATCCCCATTCTTGTTTCATCGTTATAATATCATCTATTTTATTGAGGATATTTTAGAAGTTTTCTTCTAGTGATATGGGCTCTATTCCCTCCAAGTTTTGTTGGTTCATTGATTGATTGTTTTGGCCTTTGCATTTCATGTTAGAGTTTTTCCTCAGGTGTCTGATCTTTTTAAAGAGTATGGAACTGGAATGCTGATAGGAAGGTCTATGTAGTTGAATGTGGCTTGTGGGAAAAAAAGTGAGATGAGCTGGAAAGTGAACTTAGTTTGGGCCATTTATTGGGAGAATTCCTGCTGTAGAGACTTTTGAATTTTCAATATGGGATGGTGAGACACCCCAGGGACGCTTGCAGCCTCCTGACTGACATATTCTGGGAGCTGGAGAGGACAATTGGGACTCTCAACCATTCTTTTAATCATTATTTTAATCACTTGCTATTAATGGTACCCTCATCCTTCACTGGATCTGATGTTGGTTCACATAAACCCCTGTTTTACCTTCTTCAGAGAATAAAGCTAGTGTTCTTATATGATGGGCAAGGGGCTGCTCAGTGCCATGACGAGGAATGGGGATTTAGGGACTTAATTGATTCTTAAATCTCTTTCCACTAGTCCTTCCCCAGTGCTCACTTCCAAAGGTAATTTGTGTACCAATTCCTTAGTCTTTTAGGATTCTTAGTATACAAGGGGGGGGACCCCAAAAAACCCAGAATTATCTTTTTGGAGAGTGGGCCCGTTGTAGTACACTCAAAATTTGTTCCTCCAGATCAAACAATCAGCCAAAGTTTTTATCTGGAAGTTTTGAGAAGGTTGTGTCACAGTTTGTGGAAGAAATGTCCCAAGTTGTGACAAACAGGTGACTGGTTCTACCATGACAACACACCTACCCACACTGTTCTGAATGTTCAACAGTTTTTGACCAAAAATATCATGACCCCCAAGTCCTACCCTCCCTATTCACCCAACCTCACCCTGAGTGACTTCTTTTCTTGTTTCCCCAGATGAAAAAGTCTTCAAAGGGAAACATTTTGTCAATGTGGGAGAGGTGAAACAAAATGTCAGGAGCACTAAAAGGCATCAAACTTGACAGGTTCAAAAACTGTTTTGAGCAGTGGAAAAAGCATCTTGATAGTATATTGCATCAGACAGAGAGTATTTTGAAGGTGATTGAGCTTTAAACATGTAAGGATAAATACACAACTTCTAATAAATAAATTCTGGGTTTTTTGGATCCCCCCTTGTAAGTCAAATTGTGTCTCATTTTTCCTTAAGAACAGTTTAAAATTCAGTATCTTGATTCTTTTAAGTCAATTACTACTTGTCTGTGTACCTTGTTGCTCTCAAGACATCATGGTTGTTGCCCTCTCACCTACTTTTTTTTGTGGCTTTATGCCTTTTTAAAGAGTCTCTTGACTGTAGTTTTAAGATGGAGAGACATTAGATGCATGTGTTCAGTCCACACTCTTTACCGAAGCTACAATGGTTTGCAAGGGTATGAAATAAAGAGTAAATTCTCTCTCTGCCACCCGTGTACCCGCTTCCCAGGGATAACCAGAAAAAGTCACATGTGTTAGTCTTCCCAGCACTTTTTAATACATATTTTTTATTTCTATGGAATAATGCGTATCATTTAAAGAATCACAAAGAAAATGTCATTGTGTCAACACATATAAATACTTACATGTATGGTATATGATGTAAACATACTACATGTATTTGATGTATGTTGAAATTACAGAGTTCCATATCAGTATGTTCTGATATTAATATTCTGTTTCATAATTATTATATTGCATTGTTTTCTTAATGAGATCCCAGTTGATGGATATTTGTTGTTTAATCATCTTTTTAATATGATTATAAACAATGCCACTATAAATATTTAGCCAGATGTTTTTCACTACTTCTTAAAATATATTTTTAGATAAATTATTAAAAATGGAGTTTATTAAATGGATATGTGCATTTTTTATTATGAAGATATGCCAACTTGTTCTTTAAAAGGTTAGGCCTCTACTGTAGGACATAAAAGTCTTTTTTAACGTACTGTGTTACATGAGTATTACTGAGCTTTTAAATCTTTGACATTCTGATAAGTGAAAAATGCTATCTTATGTTTTTAATTTGCCTGTCTTTAAATATGTATGAAATTAATCATGTGCATGGTGAGTGCTCTCTTTCTGTGAGCTGTATATTCAGTTTGTTTAGGCATTATTTTCTGGATCATTCATCCTTTTCATGCCAATTTGTAAGAGGCCATTATATTTGGGAGGTTTTTACTCTTTATCTCTCATATGTTTTACAGATATTATTTTTCACATTTTCTACTTTGTGTACCGTATTTTGCTATATAATCAATATATTTTAAAATGAAAAAATATTCAACAATTGGCTTCATTATCCCTGGCTCAAATTATCTTTATAACTTTAAAATAATCTACAGTGTTTAACCTCACTTAGAAAATATTAGTGTTACTTTATTTCAACTAACTAGTTTATAGAATAAATTTAAGATTTTCTTTCTTTGATTCTGACTTTACACATGAATGAAGCTTCGTTTTCATGTGTCATATGCTATTTGGGTAAAAAAATTTCTATTTTCAGTGTTCTACCCAGGAGTTCTTCTTGATTGTCAAAACCCTGTATCATCTGAAATCAGAATTTCAAGCAATAATACCTGCTGTCAAATCCCACGTTCAGTCAGATCTGCTCCAGACAGTGATTTTAGAAATTCCTGACCTACTCAGCCCAGTGGAGCATTTCTTAAAGATACTCAATGAGCAGGCTGCCAGGTGGGTGCCCTGACCTCAGATCCTTCTCAGCCGTGGACATAGTCTAGTCCATTTGCCATTTGATGTGTGGGTTCTTAAACTATGGTAGAAGTTGCATGAGTATATGTATTGTTAAAAATGTGATTGGAAGCTGGGCTCGGTGCCTCAGCCTGTAATCCTGTGCCTTTGGGAGGCTGAGGTGAGTGGATTGCCTGAGCCCGCGGGTTCGAGACTCACCTGGGCAGCGAGACCTCATCTCTACAATAAATCAAAAAATCAGCTGGGCGTGGTAGCGCATGCCTGTAATTCCGGCGACTTGGAAGGCTGAGGCGGAAGGATCACCAGAGCCCAGCAGGTCAAGGCTGCAGTGGCCGGGAGCGGCGACTGCACTCCAGTCTGGGCGACAGAGTGAGACTCCAACTCAAAAAAAAAAAAGAAAACTGTGATTGGATCCTAAAAGTGTAATGTTGCAGCTGGAAGTAACACTCTGCTGTCTAAAATCTAGGCAATTCACCATGAGGACAGATACAGTACTTCCTCAAATATCAGGTGATGGAGAGGTAAAACCCAGGCATAGCCAAATAGTAGCAATTTATTTGCCCCCAGAACCGGTATTCCATGACACTTTGTAGTCATTTCCTCAGTATCCAGAGTGGTCCGCCTTATGTTTAGAATCTGTAAAAGCCAGTTATCCTTTAAAAGGAGGTCATCTTACAACACATCACACAAAGATTTCTATGTAAAAGAGAAAAGACTTGACATTTACATTAGTCCTTGTTTTCTGAATAGGCAAACAAATATTTTATCTCTTGGTTTTGCCATGGGACTTACAAACTTGCAAAATGAAAATATTAGGGTAATTTTATCTATCCCCAGAGAAGTTAAGAGACAAACCCATAAATACTTAGTGACAGAGCTGGAATTAGAACAATACTTTTCCTGACTTCCAGCCCTTTCTTTTTTCATTCATGCTACGAAAGATATTTAATAACTTGTCTCACTAATATGCTTATTTATTTGCATTTTTCAATTTTTAGAATTGGAGATAAAACTGAATTATTCAAAGACCTTTCTGGTTTCCCTTTAATAAAAAAGAGGAAGGAGGAAATTCAAGAAGTAACTGAAAAGATCCAAATACATTTGCAGGAAATAAGAAAAATACTAAAAAATCCTTCTGCACAATATGTGACGGTGTCAGGACAGGAGGTAATGTCAAATGTACTTGTATTTTGCGTTAGTTTTCCTCTAGTACAAAAGCTATTTTAAAATGTAAATAAAAACCTGAGGATAGGATTTTTTTCAAATTTTCTGTTTTGTTCTTTGGAACATGTTATTATAACTTGTTTTGACAAGAATTCTTTTAGTGATTGTAAAAGCCATGCAGCTTAATGTTACATGTGTTTTATTTAGTATTATCTATTGACATTATATTTTAGAAAACCTGGATTGTTATAAATAGTAACTTATAGAATTTATATGTTTTGAATCTAGGAGAGAGAAATTAGTCTTTGACCCATGGTACATAGATGATGAAGTGACACACAGAGAACCACCTTGAGTTCATTGGGCCAGACTGTGTTTAAATGGCAGGGTGTCTTCCCGAAGTTAAGAGTACAAGCCGGGCTCGGTGGCTCAGCCTGTAATCCCAGCACTTTGGGAGGCCAGGATGAGTGAATTGCCTGAGCCTGCGGGTTTGATACCAGTCTGGGAAACTTTGCAAGACCTCTTCTCTACAATAAAATAAAAAATTAGCCAGGCATGGTAGCACACGCCTGTAGTTCTAGCTACTTAGAAGGCTGAAGTGGAAGGATCGCCGGAGCCCAGCAGGTCGATGCTAGGGTGGCCATGAGTGTGCCATTGCACTCCAGCCTGGGTGACAGAGTGAGATTCCAAGTCAAAGAAAGTGTAGCAGCTAAAAAAAAAAATGCAAAAGAACAAATCTAGAGTGAAACCTACACTTAATGAGTCTCCCCTAAGATTGTTGTGCTGTTGGGAATGTGTTTTGGGATGTGTACTAATGTTTAAAGTTTGATGGTAATGTCTGAATGAGAACTGGAAAAGGAAGATGTATGCTTTTTAAATGTTGTTGTGCTTTTTGGTCCTATTTTTGTCTTGAGGCATGCTATGCCTACATCTTATGTTTAATAAAATATGGAGATTCCTAGGAAACTTGAGAAATTATACTTCATTAAAATAGCAAATTAGGAAACTTATGAATAATTTCTATAAGATGAACATCTTATTCAGGATATTAAAAAATAGATACTTTTCTGGCAGGGAAGAACTTAATTTTATTTCAAATCAAAATTTTAAATATTTACATTGCTTTGTGCATTTTACCAAGATTGTTGATTGTATGGTTATATGAAATAAGACGTTCTACAATAAATGGTCATCTTTACTAAAATGTTGATTAATCTTTGTATTTACTAGATTTAACCATTGATTAAGTTGGCCTGTCTTCTGGGCTGAAATTACTGAGATGTTCTACCCAGGCAGGTATTTCACAGTGCTATCCACATAGAGTTCTGTGTAGCAGAAACCTGACTTTACCACATTTAGACTTCTGTTTATCTTCCAAACAGGTGAACACCAATATTTAATTGTATTTCTTGTTTTTGCCACGCATTCATTACCTTGCAAAGTAGAAAGTGACTACAGGGCCACAGTTCTGGCTGCTTGTTGAAAGTGAGATGCTCAACTGCTTTCATAGCATTGGTATAGATTGTAGAAAGTGAAACTAGTATTCCATCGAGAAAGCTGATCTGGTGGCCAGCTCTGCCACTTGCATGCTGCGTGTCCATGGACATCACCTGTGTTGGTGAGACTGTTCTGGAGAACAGTTGAGTTAAAACATGTAGAAGTGCCTTCTAATCCTAAAGCATAATTTATCAAGCACTTGCCAGAGTCTAGGATGGTGTTAGGTGCTTTACGTATATTATCTCATTTAATTCTTGTAATAATACCACGAAGGGTCATTCCCTAAGTTACTCTGCTCAGCAGCCCAGTTCAGCCCAGGTCTGCGTGACCCTACCCTTTCTACCTTGTCATTATTTTTTTCCATTCATAAATATTAACATGAGAGGTTGTCAGCACCATGGGTTTTATTTGACATTTTATACTATCCAAACTAAAATAAAGTTTATTTTAGGAAGACAGTCCACCTGGCAGTTTTTAAGTAAAAATGGAAGAAAATTATCAAGAATGTATACGCAATAGTAGGCTAGTTATTCATTATGAGTATGGCATTGAGGTTTAAGAAGTACTGCATGGCGATCCAATAACTATATTACAAATGATTAAGAAGGAAGGTAAATTTTCTTTTTATTCTTTATTCTCCAAGGGGATGAGTTTGAATAAAGTTTCTTGGTTAACAGTAGAATTAATTTTTAGGTTGGTTTTTAATAACCTCTATCTAGGATTTTAGTATTACATTAATACAAAATTGCTTTTATTGATTTTTTTTGAAAATTAGTGATTCTGTTTAAAAAACCAAATGATTCTAAATATTCAGAACTGTTATCAAATTCTGCTTTTAAAAATGGACTACAGTTATTAACAAGTTATTTAGAGATGCTTAAAGAACTAGGAACAGATTCCATCAAATATGTTACCTCTGAGAGGTGAAGGAGGCAGGAAAGAAAACCCTTAATCTGTATTTGAAGGTGCTTCTGTGTACTTTTCTGTCTGAAATTTTATTTCTATGCGTATGACTTTGTAATAACTTTTAAAGCCTATTATAGCAACCCCATGTGGTGGTACATGGATCTTGTTTCAGTTACTAAAATTAGGCAGGCAGTATACTAGGTTGTTAAGCCAGTGGAAACCTTCATTTTCCACCTTGACCTCGGCATTAACATGCTCTTTGTAACGCTAAGCCCTGTTGTCTCTGACTGAGAGTGTTGGCTTAGAAGAAGTCATGGAAGCAGATGCTTATGGAGCTTCATGTGGTTAGTTGGCTACTTTTGTGGCTGTCCTCATCATGGTTTATGAATACAGACAATTTTCTCTGAACCTTGAATCCAGTATGGAATAGATAATAAGGCGGTCTTTAGATTTAGGGCAGTGTTAATAATTATTATTCTAAGTAAGGGCAAAATCATCAGGAAAAAAGTGTAGTAATTTACAGCATATAACATACCCAGCTATCTGTTTAGTGTTTTTAAAACGTGGAAACATTCTCTCTTAACTCTTACTTCTAAATACAAAACATTTGAAAATTCTTAAGAGAATGAGGAAGAAACGGGGAGTGGGGGAATGAAGTGTGTGCTGGGTGAAACAGATGTGGATTCTGTAGGGAGTTAAGTCTCAGCAGAGCCAGCAGTGACACCAGCCCCACATTGCTGCAAGCTGTGTAGACGGAGCAATGGCATCTGACATGTGATGAGACAGAGTTGGGTCCTGGGAGAAGACTGGGGGCTGTCAGGGCTGACTCCAAGACCAACACCGAGATACAGAGCCAGGTCTATGGAGTAGGAAGTGGTGACCAACTGCCGCAGGTTGCTGGAGCACATACTGTTTTCTTTTCTCTCCCAGTTGCACCCTCAGCAAGAGGGCCTGCCTGCTCATTCCTGGAGTTTGAAACAGTCAGTCGCTGGAGAAAAACATTCCACACTGTAGCTAATGTGGAAAGACAGAGCCAGCTGGTGACAGCTCCAAGGAGGGGCTCGGGCCAAGGGACACATGGCTGTGACACACTGCACCCGGGTGCTTCCTGGCCCCTGCCGTTCCGACTCCGTAGGTTGGCTACAACAACCATGTCCTTGGAGTAGACCCATGGTGCCTGCAGATGGACTCGTGGTCAGACCGTCCCACGGAGCTCATCGTTTCTTGGCTTCAATTCAGTCTCCACCATCCCCAGTGTCACGGCCTGGAGCTCCGTACTTGTCATTGTGGGCGGGATGTGTCCTTCCTAAGTCCCAGGGACCCAGCATGCTCCTGTGTTTTACTGTCTGCCTGTGGCCTAGCTCTGCCCAGAATTATTTCATATTTAATAAAACAACTAATGTGTCTTACCTAGAACATTTTAAAATAGCAGAATTATGTAGCTTAAAAGTAGTTTTATCTTTCCTGTCAATGATATTTTTTGTGGGATTTTTCTTTTAGTTACTTTTTGTAGCCAAAGGGGGTTCTTCTAGACTCTTTACTCTTGTCTGTTTAACTGGGTGTGGCAGACTTGAAACTGTTTAATTTCTCTCTATACAGAAAGACAACATTAACTTTCAACATTTTTGCTGAGGATGAAAATTCTTAACATTAGTCGTTAATTCTTACTATAATTAATGTAAAAACTAAGTATTTTTGTTAATGTAAAAATAAACTCAAGAACCAAGTTGATACTATTAGTAATATGAATATTATAAATTCCTGAACTTATATGCATATTATAAAACTGGTAAGTTTGAAAAAAGTTCTCATCGCTATCTCAAAATGAATGACAGCCACAGAGCTTGTGGATTCCATTCTGCACAAAATAGGCTTTGAAAAACTTATTTAACTAAAACATGAATTTGACTGTAATAATGTGGGAGTGGAAGCACGCCAAGAAGAGATGCTGTGTAACTAATGCTAAAACCAAGAAGTGCGGTGGAACATCGCAGGCTTTGGCTGATTTCAGAGATGCCTGTGTGCAGGACACAGTTGGGTCATAAAGACACAGTTTATAGAAGTAAAACCTCAACTGGCATGTGAAGAAATACCTTCTTCTCTTAGTAGTTAGGGAAGTTCAGAGTCTTCTCTGTGAAGTAAGATTTAGCTTCTTTAGATAAAAACTATTACAAAAAAATCTCTTCTGTTCAGAGTAGGGGAGGGTCCTTGTCTCAAATAGGTGTAACATATAGTAATTGAATATTTTAAAATCTTTTATACTTAGAAGTTTAATCTCGGAGTAATAGAATTCTTAAGTAAGTACTAATATGTGAAAAAGGTTATTAATGAATAAAACCATCATTTGTAGGATGCACATAGCAGTATTATAAACATTAAAGCCCCGAGGTGTATGCTTTATTACAGACTTTTTGCTCATCACAATTGTGTTTTATCCCAAGTATTGAAACTCTAATTAATGTTATTTAGCTGTATTAATGTATATAAACTCTCTGAAGAATATCACTGGATAAATAACTAAAAGATATATATTAAACTCTTAGACTGCGATTTTGAGAAAAGTTTAAAAAAATAAGGACTTCCCATCTAAATATGTTTATTTGTATTTGTTTTAGTTTATGATTGAAATAAAGAACTCTGCCATATCATGCATACCAACTGATTGGATTAAGGTTGGAAGGTAGGTTTAAAAATAATTTTTTTTGTGTGTATAACAAGAATTATAATGACATCTGTATACCTGTGTGCTACTTGACCAATAATAGCCACATTCTTGAAATTAAAAGCAATTCTCCCCCTTTGGTTTTCTATGGAACTTTTAACCAAAGAGATAATTATCTTTAACTCTTTTTATCATTGATCGTAAAACATTTTTAAAGGGGTATTTTATTTTTACATATTTATATTTGTATATATATATATTTTTTGTCAGCATCTCACTCTGTTGCCCAGGCTGGAGTGCAGTGACAGGTTCATGACTCACCACAGCCTTGATCTCCTGGGCTCAAGCAATCCTCCTACCTTAGCCTCTTGAATAGCTGGGACTACAGAGGCACACTACCACACTCAGCTAATTTTTAAAATTTTTTTATAGAGATGAGATCTTACTATGTTGCCAATGCTGGTCTCGAACTCCTGGGCTCAAGCAATACTTCTGCCTCCCAAAGTGCTAGGATTACTAGTATGAGCTACCACGCCTGGACTTTATTTACATATTTGTTTTCCTGTTTTATGAGCTATTGTTTTATTCTTATAGCACATGAAAAACGAGTTGAGAACCTTCGGTTGTAAGATTAATTTAGTTGCTCGAACTTCTTGATGAATGCTGTGCCTGACATTTCTTTTAAGAAGCTGAATTTCATTTTCTGCCTCACTGAGCTTCTCATTTCTTTATTCTTCATGCATTCCTGGGCATATCGTTTTAATCGCTCTTTACATCTTCTTTTTGTAACCTGTATCTTGAATTGATGAAAATTAACCAGAAACAAAATTAGATAACCACATTGAGACCCTCCCTATTCTCCTTGATTTGACATTAATCTTGAGAGGGGCTGGTTGAAGAAGTGGCCTAGAAAATGTATACTCTTGCAGGCATCCTTTGTGGGGTATTTGTTTAGAGGCTCATTGAAGAAGTGGCTTATGAAGTGTGTACTCCTGTGGGCACATCCTCTGTGGGATATTTGTTAGGAGATCATTGAAGAAATGGCTTAAGAAGTGTATGTTCCTGTGGGTGCATCCTCTGTAGGTTATTTGTTATGGGCTCATTGAAGAAGTGGCATTATGTAGTGTGTACTCCTGTGAGCACATCCTCTGTGAGATATTTGCTAGGGGATCACTGAAAGAATGGCTTAGGAATTGTGTGCTCCTGTGGGCACATCTTCTGTGGGATATTTGTTAGGGGCTCATTGAAGTGACTTAGGAAGTGTGTACTCCTCTGGTCACATCCTCTGTGGGATATTTGTTAGGGGCTCATTGAAGTGACTTAGGAAGTGTGTACTCCTCTGGTCACATCCTCTGTGGGAAATTTGTTAGAGGGTCATTCAAGAAATGGTGTTAGGAAGTGTATACTGCTGTGGGCACATCTTCCATGGGATATTTGTTTGGGGCTTATTGAAGAAGTTGTTTAGGAAGTATGTACTCCTGTAGGCATATCTTCTAGGATATTTGTTAAGGGCTCATTGAAGAAGTAGCATTAGGAGGTGTGTACTCCTGTGAGCACATCCTTTGTGGGTTATTTGTTAGGGACTCTTGAAGAAGTGGCTTAGAAAGTGTGTGCGCCTGTGGACGCATTTCCTGTGGTATATTCGTTGGTACCATAATTAATAAGTTTGCATGAGCCTGAGATGAAGTTTTACATTTGCCTTAAACTGTGAAGGAGGGACTAGTGGTTGGTGATGGTGTGAAAGAACTCTGTGATAAGGCTGAAGGGACACTTTGACAGGATGTGAGAATAACTGTTAACTTACTGTTCTAATTAAAAAGCAAAACTGTTTATTATCCATTGCCACAGCCTCAGATGATGAGGGCTTGGGCATGGGCTTCTTTAGCCCAATACTATTCTTTTATTTTGGTCTGTGCCGCCAGAAGCCTTACTTTAGGTTTGAGTGTTGCCAATTTCAGGAGTGCTGTCTTCTCCTTGAGGGGGTTCTCACCTTGGCCTACTTTTGTCATATGCCACAACTCATGAATGAAATGTGCTTTATGAAGAGAAATCACGAGAAGTCATGTTAGCCTGTCTTCAGCAATAATTGACGTGTCTCACTAAACAAGCCTTGCCAGAAAAGAAGCTGTGATGAATATGTTGGCACAGAAGTCTAGATGATGTAATTTATGAGCAGCAGGCAAGGTGTAAATCAGCATCAGCATCTTTTGGACATTCAATATTGTAAATTGAATGAACAGATAAGATGGTTTTGGAAAGGTTCATTGCAATTTATCTGTTGTCTGGCCATCGGAGCCTTGACAAGAACAGGTTAGAACATTACCAGTCAGGTTATGAATGCAAAAGGCCCTCCTCTAATCCAGTCTCTGGGCAAACTGAAGATAATTGTAACAGTGAATACAGGAGTGGGGAGCACTTGAAGACCAGAGGACACCTTTTCCCCTTAAAGACCCTTCAACATTATAATAGCATCAGCAGCAATAGCAACTATCACTACCACAAGACAACTAGTTTTTGTGTGTATATGTGTGTTTTTTAGTTGGGGTCCCACTGTGTCACCCGGGCTGAAGTGCAGTAGCACATTCACGGCCACTGCAGCCTCAACCTGTTGGACTCAGGTGATTCTTCCACCTCAGCCTTCCAAGTAGCTGGAACTACAGGTACACGCCACCATGCCCCTCTAATTTTTTGATTTATTGTAGAGATGAGGTCTCACCAAGTTGCCTGGGCTGGTCTCGAACCTGTGGGCTCAGGCAATCCTTTCACCTCAGCCTCCCAAAGTGCTGGGATTATAGGTGTGAGCCACCATGCCCAGCCTGACAACTCGTTTATTTGGAGTACTTACAACAGAGGTACTATCTGATCCTCTCAGCAGTCCCTCTGAAGTAGAAACTATTATCCCCATTTTATAGGTAAGGAAACTGATGTTTCAGAAGGTCAGGTCCATTTACTCAGATTTACATTCTGGCAAGTGGGTGGCAGGGTGGAAGCCTTGGCCTGAGCTCTCTGGGGGACCCACAACCTCCTGCTGTGCCCTCAGCTTTTGGGCAGAGCAAGCTTGTCCTGTAGACCAGGTGAGGAGTTATATACTGTTGCTCCTCACCCCAGCCACTGTGACCCTGCATGGGTCCCCAGGTCCTGGAGAGCTCCTCTCTTAGGTTGCCTCCTGTGTTAGTGCACTGCTCTGGCATGTGTTTTATCTTTCTGTTTTCATTGGAACAAGTCACTTATGCAGAAAAGTAACAATGTAAAGAATAAGGCCAGACAGAGTGGCTCAGCCTGTAATCCCAGCACTTTGAGACACCAAAGCGAGAGGATTGATTGCCTTAACCCCAGGAGTTCAACACCAGCCTGGGCAACTTGGCAAAACCTTGTCTCTTCAATAAATCACAAAAACTAGCCGGACGTGGTGGCTTGCATCTGTAATTACAGCTACTTGGAAGGTTGAGGTGGAAGGATCACCCGAGACCAGCAGGTCAGGCTGTGGTGGCCATGAGTATGCCATTGCACTCCAGCCTGGGCAACAAGAGTGAGGCTCCAACTCAAAATAATAATAATAATAATGTAACCTTCACTGATGTGTCTGCCTCCAACTCTGTCACACTTTATTTTGCTTTATTTTCTTCTGACCTTCTTTAAAAAGTGTTTTGATTTAGTATAATTTGCTTATGAAATAGAAACTCTAAGCCCTGACTTTGCTGTATGAGTATAATTTGAAATGCGTTTAGAAAGCTTCCTGAACAAAGTCAAATTTTTCTGAACCAGTAGAGTTTAGTACCATAATTAAAGAATGTTCCTCTGTTTACAGCTACTTACTTTCAAGGTTCATCAGAGAATAATAAATAGCTACTTTCATTTTCCAGAATGATGACATTACTGATTCTTTACTAACCTTGATTTCTTTTTTCTGTTTCTCCTCTTCTAGCACAAAAGCCGTGAGCCGCTTTCACTCTCCTTTTATTGTGGAGAATTACAGGCATCTGAATCAGCTCCGGGAGCAGCTTGTCCTTGACTGTGGTACCGAGTGGCTTGGTTTTCTGGAGTGAGTTTACCATGAAAAATACAGTCTGACTTTTTGCTGGGAGAAATAGACTGGAAAATCTTTCCATCAGAAAGAGAATAGAGACCACTGCTTAGATCTGCCATAAGTAGCCGAGGCCTGTGTTCTCCAGTTTATTTTTTGATTCTTGAAATGTCAGCTCATCCTAATCTTTGATGAGAGACCAAATATACTTTGTTATTACTGTACTAATATTTTATTCCTGAGGGTGTTTTGTAGTCAGTTCTTGAAATTCCACCTTGGAACTTACCTTTTTTATATAAAGCCTTATCGTCTCTTTCAGGATTGGACAAGTTAGGAGTTAGTGTTTTTTTAAAAATCTCCATTTTTTTTTAACATCCTGTATGTTTTCATCCCAGCTTTTTTTGAAATTTAAAAAGTCTACTGAATGTCAAGATGTCCACCTGCACTCTTCTCCTAGGTTCATCAGATGTTAACATTTTGTCACATTTGTTTTTTATCTTTCATATGTTTCTTTTTCTGAACATTTGGAAGTAAGTTTTAGACATCATAACATGTGACCCCTGAGTGTTTAAGCATGCATCTTCTAAAAATAAGGACATTCTGCTGTATAGTCATAACACTAATATCACACCTATGCAAATTAATTTATGAATATATTTAAATTTCCTGAATTTCATCAGTGTCCTCCCTCTCAAATTTTTAAATGTAAGTTCTAATCAACTTTCACAGTGGTGCATTTGGTAATTATGCTTCTTTAGTCTATTTGCATCTAGAATAGTCTGTTACCTTTTTTATTTTTACAGCATAGGATTTTTTTGAAGAGTTTTTTTGCCATTGTCTTTACCTTCTGGATTCATTGATAGTCACGTGTTCATTTGGACAGTTTTACATCAGTGGTGTGCTGACAAATGGCTAACAGCCAGCTTTCTGCAAGAACAGTGATGTTCTTGGCATTTGCTGATGTCTGAAGTACAGATACTCCCCCCAGGGCTGAGTGCAAGCTGCCACTGGACTGAAGTTGGGAAGAGAGATTTCAGGCCACCACTTGTCTAAGTACTGCATGTATAAACTCTCTATTTCTCACATGAGCTTTGTGAAGTTAAGTATTATTACCATACCCAGTTTACAGATGAATAAAGTGAGATGCAGAAATAAGAAGTTGCTCTT
The DNA here is from genome assembly GCF_000164805.1 of Carlito syrichta. Lineage (NCBI taxonomy): Eukaryota > Metazoa > Chordata > Mammalia > Primates > Tarsiidae > Carlito > Carlito syrichta. The sequence continues at coordinate 78,315 of NW_007067389.1, read as the reverse complement.
ATTAGGACAAGGGTTGGCGCCCAGGATGAGCCCCGCTGTCTGGCTGAGGAGCTGCCTACCTTGAGTCTGCAGGTGTCCCTCCAGATGGGAGTCTCTGTTAGACTCACTCTTTAGAAACCTAAACAGTAAAAAATTAGGGAGGTGCTTCGGAGCTTTATTCCATTTCACGTAACTAACCTGATAAGCAGAGAAAAAAGAATAAAAAAGGATTATGTGAGAGTTTTCAAAAGGTAATAAGTAGGTACTAACCTCTTTTTGCCTAGAGGAGTCTTAAATTATAAGACCAGGAAGACTGCTCATATGTCTTCTTTTGAGAAGTGTCTATTCATATCTTTTGCCCACTTTTTAATAGGGCTGTTTTTTTTATTCCTTTCAGCATGCTTGAGTTCCTTGCAGATCTTAGATGTTAGGCTTGGCAGATATACAATTGGCAAATATTTTTTCCCCATTCTGTGGGCTGTCTCCCTGATCTCTTGATGGTGTCTTCTGCTTTGCAGAAGCTTTTCAGTTTGATGAGGTCCCACTTATCTATCTTCTCTCTTATGGCATGGACTATTAGGTTTTTGATCAGGAATTAGTTACCTATTCTGATTTCACTAAGAGTGTCTTCTGTGATTTATAAGTTTCTTATAGTTTGAGGTTTTATGATTAGGTCTTTTCAATCCATTTAGAGTTGGTTTTTGTTTATGGTGATAGGTAGGGGTCCTTTTTCAACCTTGCACCTCACATCTTAAAAAAAAAGACCAGGAAGAGAGTATAGTTTAGTTGTACTGAATCTTTTGAGATTATCTGATTCAGAGTCTTGAACCCAGGGACAAAATTTTATCTATTTAGTTTCTTTTCCAATTCACTTTCAAATTCCCATTTTAAGGGTTTTCAGGACCTCTGAGATTTTTAGTTCTCCTGGCCTTTTCCTTAGTATTGGCATCAAGAACATGAAAATTGGACTAAAGCAACACCTTTTAAGCTTCAAGGACCATGTTCTAGAAGTCCCTGAGATTTTATGAGGTCTTACTGTGTTTATTCTGTTCAAAGCATACATGACTGCGTAGGTCTGGTGTGTTCTTCTGTCATTATTCCAGACTAAAGAAAGCTTATGTCTCCCAGGCTAAGGCCTTGGTGTTTTTCTTGGTTCCTCCTTCCCTTGTGTCCTTATGTCTATTGTTAGATTCTTAATTGTCTTTTCCCCTTTGAAACATCTCTTTGACTTGTCCCTTCTTCTGCTGCCTCCTAACAGCCTAGTGTTACCTTACCATGCTTGTTGTATCAGCCTTCTGGCTGGGCCTTCTCCAGATTAGCCCAGGAAAGCCTTATGTTCATCACACCTGGGCTGGAATTGTGAGTTCCTTAGAGTGAGTTAGCATTAAATCCAACCTCACAGAAGAATGTGATATTCATGGTGTAGTACTCAGTGGAAAATGGTATGTTAAAGTATGATGTGATTTTGTTGTGTATATTCACATCAGGCACAGCATACAAACCTGTATGTTTTTAAAGATTACATATATGTACTTATTATTATATTACGAATATGCTTGTTACCATGTGTATGTCTTTGGAGAAATGTCTTAATGCATACATGTGAGCATATATATAGACTCAAAAAATATTAACCCATTTCTGAATGTGAGGTTACTAGTGATTTTAATTACTTTGCAAATATAGTTGGCCTTTCATGTCTGTGCTTTCCACATCTGCAGATTCAACCAGCTGTGGACTGAAAATATTCAAAGAATAAAAAGCATGATTATATCTGTGTACAGACTTTTTCTTGTTAATATTACCTAAACAATATCGTGTAATGACTATTTACATAGCACTTACACTGTATTAGGTATTATAAGTAGTCCAGACATGATTTAGAGTGTAGGAGAGAATGTGTGTAGGTTATTATGCAAAGAGTACATCATTTTATATCAGGGCTGTGAGTATCATGGATTTTGGCATCCTCAGAGCATCCTGGAGCCAGTCCCCACAGATACTGGACTGGATGTGACTTCAGAAGTTTCTACAATGTGCATGCTACTTTCAAAATAAGAAAAACATTAAAGTTTTTATAAGAATAAGCAATATTGACAGAAATCTCACTTTGATTGCTTTTATGCTTCAGCCATTGGCTTTCAGCCATTGTTGTGTGAGAGCCCCCACTTGACAGCCAGCATTGACTGTGATGCACATTCTCGAAGTGCCAGATTGGGTGAATAGGATGCCATTAAAAAATGGTGAGCTTCAAGGAACCTGCCTTCAGAGGACTGAATCCTAGCCACACCCTGTTTTTGGCTGTCACCAAGGTCCTCACTGTTGTGCATTAGTCATAACATAAAGGACTGCAAGAAACTCAGGCTAGACATCTCTCTCAAAATTTGTTTCTCTTTTTTTGTATTCTCTTATTTTGTGCTAGTGATGGTGATGTTATAGTATACAATTGTTTTTCATTTTATTTGTCTTATTTATGCTATCCTCTGTCATGCTGACATGATAGAGGATATTGCTATCCATATCATAATAATAACTGTATCCTTCCCTGCTTTTTTGCTGTATTAACTGGAATGGTACCTACTGAGAGTTGTGTCACTCATTTCCATCCTGGAAATTAGAAGAGTGTCAGAGAAGCTGGGCATGGTGTCTCACACCTGGAATCACAGCACTTTAGAAGGCCAAGGCGGGAGAGTTTCTTGAACCCAGGAGTTTGAGAAGAGCCTAGGTAACATAGCAAGACCTCATCCCTACCAAAAAAAAAATGCTGGCATGGTGGTACATCCCTGTAGTTCCAGTTGGTCGGGGGGCTAAGGCAGAAGGCTTGGCTGAGCCCACGAGGTTGATGCTGTGGTAATACCTCTGCACGTCAGCCCCTGTGAGATACCGACTCAAAAAAAAAAAACAAACAAACAAACCATCAGAGGCTGTCATATTCGACTCCAGGCTACTGTTTAGTAACAAATGAGGGTCTTGGTGGCCAGAACAGGCCCTGAGAAGGAGAGCAAGAAAAAAAAATCAACCATTGTTAGTGCCATAGTGCTTGGATACTCATGTCTAGAGGCAAGAGCAGAAACGTCAAATATGGCTGCCTCTGGCAAAAGCAAGGTGCTGGATGGGAAGATCATCTGTGAGTAACTAGAGTAGGGTCAGTACAGCTGCAGTGTGGTAGGGCAGTGGGCAATCAGACTGAAAATCCCAGCCAGAGTAGGAATGACAAGGCTGCTCAGGACACACCCTCTGGGAGGGCAGTCCACATGACATGTGGCATCTTAGAAACTCGGAAGAATTTCTCTGATGCTGTCCCTCTTGGGTCTTGGGTTTTGCATCAACTGTATCTTTTTAGTGGGAATTGTGCTATGTGTTTTGATGAACCATAATTTGGTGAGAAACAGGTACATTATACTCATTATGCTCTATCTACTGAGATGAAAAAGTATACATGTACTGGGAATGTACTTTTCAGTTCACATTTTCTGGTCTCTTAGAAATTTGTGACTTATCACTACCTATGTTAATTTTTTAAAAAATTAAATAAAATCTGGCCAGGCATGGTGGCTCACATCTGTAATCCTTGCACTTTGAGAAGCAGAGGCAAGAGGATTGCCTGAGCCTGGGATTTCGAGACCAGCCTCGGTAAAACTAGCCAGGTGTGCACCTGTGGTTTCAGCTACTTGGAAGGCTGAAGCAGAAGGATCACCTGAGCCCAGCAGTTCGAGGCTGCAGTGGCCATAAGCATGCCACTGCACTCCAACTTGAGTGACAGAGTAAGACTCTGACTCAACAAATAAATAAATAAGTAAAGTAAATAAGTCTGTCTCGCAATCGCTATTTGAGGCAGAATAGTTCCTGTAAGGATTTAAGCTCAGTTATATATTTTATCTTAAAAAGATATTTTTACTGGGCATTTTTAAGCATTAAGTTTTGTAGCTTAATTATGATGGGGGAACCAAAAAAATCCCAGAATTTATTTATAAAAATGTTGTATTTATTTTTACATATTTAAACTTCATTCACCTGCAAAGTACTCTTTGTTTGATTCAGTACACCGATCAAGATGCTTTTTCTGCTGCTGAAAACAGTCTCTGAACTTTTCAATTTTGATGTCTTTTAGTGCTTCTTCCTTTTTTTGTTTCACCTTAAAGTCCCTTTGAGGACTTTTTTCATCTGGGGAACCAAAAAAAAAGTCCCTGGGGTGAGATTAGGTGAATGGTGAGGTCGTGCCATTTTTGCCACGGGGGTCATCCCATTTTTGGTCAAAAACTGCTGAATACTCACCATGGTATTGGCAGATGTGTTGTCATGATGGAAGAACCAGCCACAAGTTTGCCACAACTCGGGATGTTTCTTCTGTAAATCATGATGCATAATAGTGCTAGCTAGTACACTGATGCCGAAGGCTTCCTAGAACACTTTTGTAACAGGGGAAACCTGTACTACAACGAGCCCATCCTCCAAAAGATAATTCAAGGTTTTATTGGATCCCTCCTCATATGTACATTTCAAACATCCATAATTAATCACTACATACAGATGTGCACAATTTATACCGTATTGCACACATTGACACAAAATACTTTGATATGATAAAATGGGATAATTTAAGCAAAAAAGAAAAAAGTATGTATTCTTATACTTTTTTCTGACTGTCTTTCAGTAAGTCTTAAGCTTTTAGGTCATTATTTTTAATTAGCCAAAGATTTGAGGCAATGATCATTATCTTTTTAAAAACACATCTAAAATTTTTATGTGCATTATTAATAACTGAAGATAATTGAAAAAGGTACTTTTTTCTTTTCTTCAACAAGTATTTATTGCAGTGTTTGTTCTATGGCAGCGTTATGGACTAGGCATATTAGGTCTACAGTGGAGTAAGTCAGACCTGGTATTGACATGGCTGTTCCAGGTATGGATGAGGCTGTGAAGCAGCTTCACAGTGGAAAGAGTCACTGATGATCGCAGCTGAGGGACAGAGGTTGCTGGGCTTGTGATCACATACAAACTAACATGTTGGGGTCAGATGAAGCGTGTCATATGGTCTTGGTAGTGGACATTATTTTATAGAAACTGTTTTACTGTTACATAATTCCTAGATGCAAAGAAATCTTAGTGTGATTTCCACCTCTTAACTGTCAGATGTGCCTGGGAATGTTGTGTGTGCTTACACTAGTGGGCAAGGGAGTGCTGTGTGCCATTTCTGTGGGTCTCAGGAACCAATTTGCTCACCTCCTTCTGTTGCCTCCGCAGGAAGTTTGGGGAGCATTACCACTCCTTGTGTAGGGCCACGTATCACCTGGCAACTGTGGACTGCATTTTCTCCCTGGCCAAGGTCGCCAAACAAGGACATTACTGCAGGTAATGTGCTTTTATTTCCCCCTTTACCAATGCTTTAGATAAGATGGCATTATTTCATTAATTTTAGTGTCTTGATCATAAAATATTACGATTACTCAAATGTGTTAGACTCTTGATAAAGTTGAATGTCATGCACATACAGACTGATTTGAAAATTAATAGTTTCCTTGCTTGCTTGTTCTATCTCTATTACTGAGTACAATGAAAACATTTAAAGTTTATTTGGGTGATTTTTTTTCTTTTTTAGTAATAGGGTCTCACTGTGTTTCCCAGGGGTGCGATGCAATGGTGCAATCATAGCTCACTACAACATCAAACTCCAGGGCTCAAGCAGTCCTCCCACTTCAGTCTCCTGAGTAACTAGGACATATGCCACCATGCCTAGCTAGGTTTTTATTTTTTATTTTTGTAGCGGTTGCTATATTTTCCAGGTTGGTCTCAAACTCCTGGGTTCAAGTGATCCTCCTGCTTCACCCTCCCAAGGTGCTGGGATTATAGGCATGAGCCACTACGCCTGGCCCTCTGGATGACATTTTTATAAGGTTTGACCACTTCTTTCATTTGTTAACTCTGACTTGAACACTCTTATTATAAAAACTTGATTAGACAAGAAAGGCCTGAGGGCTGGGTGCCATTTTGGGGGTCTTGTCTGCTCTTCTTTTTGAGAGTCCAGGTTTGTCCCACTGTTCTTCACTGAGGTCTGAACATCCCAATGTGGAATGTTTATCCTCCTTTTCATAGAGGATGTTGGTATCAAACAGATCTAACTCTAAATCTTAGTTTTGATTCTCCAGAAGTGTGAGTTTTTTCATACACTTAAGAAAAATTGCAAGTATTTAGTTCATGGGCTCACTGTGCGAACTAGAGACAGCATGTGAGTGACACTCTCTGCCATGCCTACCCCACAGGGTTCACCGTAGATCCATGTTTTGCTGTTTATATGCCTTTCGTATCTTGGCTTCCTCTCTAATCTGTGTCAGCTGTCTTTTTTTCACATTTAATTATCCTCTGTACCCAGTGTAGTACCCAATAGATAGTGGATGTTTAAAAATTTGTTTAGTGCACAGCATTTCTTTATGTTAGAAGAAGGGTGGAGAAACTGGCTATGCCAGTTATGTACCCTAAACGTACCATTTGCTTTTTTGTTTCATTCAATTTTACTATCTATTTGAATTGCTTGAATCTATATGCCAGGAACAACAGAATCTTGTGTAAAATAGGTTTTTTGCATTTTACTTCTTGCCCTATATCTTGTCACTCAGAGGAATGCAAATATATACAGATTTGCATAGTCAGTTACCTGCAGGCATTTAGAGCTGAAGCATCATAGAGCAGTAACTGGGGGAACTGTATTCGGTTTATCATCTGTAAAGATGCAACACGTAAGCTTACTCGATTTTGGTCTAGTTTTGGGCAACTCAGAGTCTATCTTCAGGTGGCTCGATTTTTCCCCTTAAGCATTTGCAGTGTTAAGGAGTTTTTTTGGGTACAAGTTTTCTGAGCAAACTTCCAGTGGACACTGCTGGTGAGTAGGCAGAGTGTGGACCACTGCCTATGCACACTGTGCATATTCGGGTAAGCACTTAACATCAGAAACACTCACACCCATGTGCCCTTCTCACCTTTCTGCCATTGGTTGCACTAATGCTGCCACTGGCAAGAAAGAAGGGCATCTGTGTGAGTGTGTAATGCACCACTGCATCAGTGGAGAAGTTTGTGTTTGAGTATGTACATATGTATTGGTGTTTACACTTAAACATATCTGTATGTTATATATAATGCATAATTTAAAATAACATTGAATTTGCAGCACAGGAGTCAGAATCCAGCACTAGTGTTGGAAGTGCTGGTCTAGCCCAGCCTCCGTCACTGTCTAGCTGTGTCCTCATGTAAGCCTGAAGTGTCCAGTGAAAGACTGTGAGAAGCCAAGCTGTGATTGGTTAAGAGGATGCATCTTCAGACTGTAGGAATTCTTTATGAAGATGTAGTTTTGGCAAAAGCTATCTAAGTGGTGGAAATGTATTCCTCATATGTCACTTTAAAATGATGCGATTACTTCCTAGACTCTGGAAACATCTTAGAGTATCTGTGGTGTGCAAGTGTGAGTCTCAGTTCTTTCTGTTAGGCTGCTCCTTGCTCTTTTATCATTTTCCAGTGTATATGCCAAGAGGACCCAGATTTGCACGGGGGAAGTTTAGTCTCTCACTAGGCACAGGCTTCGGAATGTAGACCTTGGATCAGGCAGACACAAATGTAAGCAGTAGCGTGGTCATTTCATATCTGACCTTAAGCAAGTTGCTTAACCTCTTGGACTCTTGGTTTCTGCACTGATAAAATAATACCTACACTCAGAAGTGTGCAGATTAAGTGAGATAGAGATATGTGAAAATTCTGAGTGGGACCAGGTAGTTAGTAAGTACTTTGTAGTAGCAGCTGTTGTTATTCACAGATACTGAACTATTTAAAAATCAGAAGGTGTGGTTTCTCTTGCCCATACCAGCTCTGGCATGTCTTCCTTTCTTTTTTCTCTTCTTTCTCTAATAAACTTTGTTTTGAAACTTTAAATAAATAAATATCAGAAGGAGTTAAGTATTATAAAATTTCTTTGTCTTTAATAAAAATACCTGAACTTAAGATCTTCTGTTAGTACCTTTTGTAGCCATTTTCTTTTTTAAAAAGTCACTTCTGCTTTGTCAGTTCTGTCATGTGGCTTATCTCTTGGAACACAGTAAGCATGGTTTAGAGTTTGTGTATGATGATTCAGATGTCTGCAGTTCTCATGGGTCTGCTTCTGTCATTTGTTGTTTCTATTGGTTTTCGTTCCTGCATCTCCTTGAGTGCCTGGCTATTTTGATTATCCACTGGGTGCTCTTATTGCAGAATCATTTGTAGAAACAGTGTGATGTTATACTCATTTTGAAAGAGTTGTTTTTTCTTCTGCTGGGCATCTTAGGACACTAACAATGCAGCCTCGTATGATCCAGATTGGGGGTATGACTGAAGATGAGTTGCTTTCCTGTTTCAGAGGTACCCCTTGTGTGTCTCCACCCAAGCAGAGCCTGTGAGCTCAGGCCCACTTGTCCTCAGAAATCAGTACATAGGCATGAGGGGAGGGGTCCCCTGGCCTTTGTCCCTCCCGATCCCAGCCTGGTAATTCCTTGCTGTCTTGTTAGTTTCCAGGTGGCTTTGGGGAGCTGCTTTCTGTCCTTTGTCCAACTTTTCTATTGTCAGCAGAAGGAGGATTGTTCCAGATCCCCCAGTCTATCAGTGAGACATGCCAGGAAGTATTTCACTTGCTAAAAACCTCAAGTTGGTATCGTTATATCAAGAAAAATCTATCAGAAAAACATCTAAATGAATTACACTACATGGTGGCCTTTAAGTAATGTCATCAGTCTCATTTTTTGACAAAAATAAAATTGAATGTAAACTATAAAATAGGAAACTTCTTTTGCATTTTAAACATAATATTTACCTGAAATTTGCATGTTTTTCTAAATTTCTAGGGGTTTTTTGAAGATTTTAGTACATTTGAGCTATTGCAGTTAATTCAGACATTATTTGGCTTCATAATTGTAGTCTTTTCTTTCTAAATGCTGTTAAGATATTTTTATTCGCTATTGTCTAAACTTTTAGGCCAAAGTTCTTATTCTAGGTCTTTCTATACAGCCTATATCCTGTATATTATGCCATTTTATTAATATAGATTATGTTCTGTTTCTCTGAGGCAGATAAAAGAGGGGTGCAAATAAAGTAAAATAAAATGAGAGGTACAATTTAAAAATATATCAAATAAATTTAAGTTCAAATGTTTTATTCTTTCCAGGAAATATCTTGGTTGTCTTAGTTCTTTCTCTGTCACTGCTGTAAGGTGTCATCAACATGCTTTCCGTAACCTCTCCTGCTATAATTGTACACCCTGGTATGTCATACGAACTCTGTGAGCTATCCTTTGCTTCTTACTTTACCAGGAAGTGTTCTGTCATCATATAGTTTTGATAGCAACAGAATAAGTCAGTGTAAATTTTAATGCAGAACAAATTACTCAAAATTTTATTCTAATGTGAAAATCTTCCTGGGAAGTCATATTACTGTCATGAATGTGATCTGTTGACTTCACATGCCAAAGCACCTAGGATTTTATTTTTAATTGATATCACAAATACTTTCATTTATTTCTGACAATAAATTCATAACCCACCTAGATAAAAATCCCATCTTTAGAATTATACTCTAAAATCCAAAAGTTATCCTTTTCTTATAATTTTAAGTGTTGCTCTCTAACAGATACTTTTAAATTACTTACTTAGGAGATACTATAGTCACTTTTTTTGAAAAATGTAAGAGTACATTCTTGGGGTTTTATTAGCCAGATATATTTAAGAAGAAGAAGTATTTAGGAAAGTACTGTTTCTTGGTGTTATGACTAAGTTCAGAAATGTGTTTATATGTGAAAGTTCTGAGCCAGAGAACTTGATGAGGTTGTTAGTAAGATACTATGCTGAAAAGACCAACAAATGACCAAGAAACTGATTAAAATATGTTTAGTCTTAGTAATCCATGAATGCAAATGAGAACAATGGGATACAGTTTATTTAATTATAATGTACAAATATTGATTCATTAATTGTAATAAAGGTATCATACTAATGTAACAGTGTTAATAGGGGAATGTGGATGTGAGATATAACTCTGTTACAGCTTCTCAATTCTTCTACAAATCTAAAACTTGTAAAAAAAAAAAAAAAAGCTTTATTTAGGAAAAAAAAATGAGGCTCAGACATGTGAAGTGCCAACAGCCAGAGACAATCCAGTGTGTATAAACTGGTTGTTTCCAGGTAATTTTTATCATGTTGCACAGCCTATAACAACGTATTGTATCATATGTTGACATCTAATAAAACTGCACTCTTAAAAAAAAATAGTGGAATTACACCGTTCACCCACCATATTGGCAAGAATTAGAAAGTTTGATAATGCCAGCTTGAGGCTAGGTTATGAAAAAAAGGTTAACTTCATACCCTGCTTGGGAAGGTGAATTGCTATAACTACTGTTATATATTAAAATGAAAAAAGTGAATACCGTATGACCTAGAAAGTCCACTTTAAGAATTTGCTCTAGCTTAGGGAAACACTTGAACACGAGCTCATGGAGACGTGTGAGCTCATGGAGACGTGTAGGGCACGTTGCAGCAATATTTATAACAGTAACAATTTGGACACCTTCTAATGTTTAGCAGCGGGGGACAATGGGTACATCCATGTAGCAACTTTGAAAGAGTGTTGAAAATCTGACAAGAATGACCCTCATCTTCAGTACCCCCTGCCATAAAGGTGCACTGGACCCAATTGCAATTTCTTAAAGGCATTCAAAGAATCAAAAAAAAATTACTTTTTTCTCTTTTAAAAAGGAGAATAAAACTTATTCTGTCTTACATTTTATAAATCTAAGATGTATTTTGGGTTTTTCATTATCTTATTTTTCCTGTATCTTGAAACATTTTGTTATTTCCTCATCCTGGGAATCGTTTAAACATTGTTTATCAATTATTCCAACTATATTGTAAAAGTCTAGAATAGAAAGAAACCTAAAGAATGACGATAGAAATGTAAGAGGGAAAAATCACTGTTGCATCATCCTTCCATTTTTTTTATTGTATTGCCCAAAATATCATGAAGTCTTCTAGAAATCTGGATAGATATCAGATGGATCTCAACGACCACCTCCCACGGGGGCGCCTGAGAGTAGGCAGGACTCAAAGCGGCATGGCTATGTGGATAAAACTGTTGACAAAAACAGATACAGAAGTTTTAAAAAACACAAAGAACAACAAGGCAAAATAAATATATTTTGTATCAACAAAGTGAAAGATATCAAAGACCACAGAAAGATATCTCAATTGAACAGCATATGAAAATTCTTTTTTTTTTGGGTTGGCGTCTCACTCTGTCACCCAGACTGGAATGCAGTGGCTGCTCCCGGCCACTGCAGCCTCGACCTGCTGGGCTCCAGCAATCCTTCTACCTCAACCTTCCAAGTAGCTGGAACTACAGGCGTGTGCGCTACCACACCCAGCTAATTTTTGATTTATTGTAGAGATGAGGTCTCGCCAAGTTGCCCAGGCGGGTCTCGAACCCGCGGGCTCAGGCTGTCCACTCACCTCGGCCTCCCAAAGTGCTGGGATTACAGGCTGAGCCACTGAGCCCGGCCAACATATGAAAATTCTAAGTCATTCTGTTCCCAGTTCTGACACATAACATAGTAATATTTTATATATTTGTAAATATATATATTATATACATATTATATAGTTTATATTAATAATTAATTCTAAAAATAATTTTACACAATTTACTTTATTATGCTTATTATCAAAAAAAATTTAAGTAGCAATATTCTGAACATTTATCTTTCCTGATGAAAATACTGGTTTGATCTTAGATGATAATACAAAAATGAAAAATGAACCCAGGTAGTGTCACGTGCCTGGGTTCCAGCTACTCAGGAGGCTGAGGAAGAAGGATCACTGGAGCCCAGGAGTTTGAGGCTGTAGTGAGCTATGATTATGCCACTGCACTCCAGTCTGGGCAACATAACAAAACCCTATCTCTTAAACAGAAAGAAAAATAATCCTATAAAATCTACCTTTATAGGTAGATTGCAGTGATGGAGCTATCATAAGAGTCTTCTACTATTTGTGTTTCAGGGTGCTATTATTATAATGATTTTCCCAGATTTTATTTTATAGTTTAAATTTAACTTTTATACTCAAAGCCTTACTGGATATATGTTCTTTAAATCTGTGTTTAAGGTTTTGCTGTCTGTCTTACGATATGGGTACTGAAACTTTTCATCCTGTCTCAGAAGTTTTTTAAAGGCAATTTCCATGCCTAGTGAATTGAAACCCTTCTTTCTGCAGGCCAACTGTGCAAGAAGAAAGGAAAATCATGATAAAGAACGGGAGGCACCCCGTGATCGACGTGTTGCTGGGAGAACAGGATCAGTATGTTCCCAATAGTACAGACTTGTCAGTAAGTACCACATTAGGGAGGCACCTGTGATTGACATGTGCTGGGAACACAGGGTCAGTACGTTCCCAATAGCACACACTTGTCAGTAAGTACCATGTTAGGCCAAAAATGAGTAAAAGTCCTCATAACATCCCAAACTTTTAAGTACCAAAAAAAAGGTTTTGTAGTTAAAAGTTACCCAAATTTTAACTTTAGCTTTAAACACACTAATCCTGGGCAAGTTTTATACCCACCAACAAATATAGAATTGGTGCTATTTTCAATGAAAGATTATCCATAGATGGAAGGATTTAGCAACTAAAGAGCTAGTTCTGACTTAACCTAGGTAACCCCATAAAGACATTTTATATTTGCAAATTCCCAGCTATATGAATGGGATTGGAACCATACCATGGTTTTGCAAATTCCCAGATATGCAGATGGGATTAGAGTCCTGCTGTGATTTTGCAAATTCCTCTTAGCTTGCCTGCATTCCACTGTTTTCAAGTGTTCTGTGAAGGCATCAGCGATTCCAGGGATGAGAATTCGCATCCTACAGCAGAAGTTTCCTGCAGAACACTAATGGTCCCAAATGGTATTCAACATATAGAGTGCCTAGGCCCCAGTAGTGACAGAAGTGAGTGTCGGGACCGAGAGTGGCAAGCAAAGCAGAACTTCTCTACCTCTCAGAGTGTGGGGAGCAGTAGAGAAGACAGCCGGGTTAATCCAGCATAGCTTGGTAAGTGTTGTGACACAGGGAAACCAGATGTCCTGAGCACAGGTGGCAGGTCAACTTGACCCAGCATGGGGGAACTGGGGAAGTCTTCAGGGGCAAGATGAAAATGAGTCAGTAGAGGCACCTGCTGGATGAGGCTGGAAGGGCAGCATGGGAGGGGAGAGGGACCTCAAGGAACTGAAAGATGTTGAGCAAGCTGGAGCACAGAGTGTAGGTAAGAGGTGCTAGAGGTTCAGCAAAAATTCCACAAGGAATTTGCTGTCTTCTTTCTAAAAGATTTAAGGGTACTAGCAAGAGAGTTAGTGAAGCTGGGGGAAAATAGTGAAAGTATGGCCAAGTGACTTACTTTGTCAAAGCTGAACAGAGCTGACAAGGTAAGGATGGGTTTTATTCAGTGCAGGGACTGGTCCCAAGTGGCTGAACTCCCTTTGGTTTGAGCAGAGATGGCTGGGCTTGTAGAAGAGAGTGAGGGATTGTGAAGGGTGACTAAGCTGGGGCTGTGGGGTTGGTTAATGTGAAACCCATCTGGATTTGCTAATTGGTGCTTATACTACATTTCAAGGAGCCACCCTGGGGTCCTTGGGAAGACGGTTCTAGGTGATAATAGATGTACATCTCAAAGGGGCAGAGAGAATGTTTGTAACTGAAAGATTTCTAAAGCAGCTGCTCTGAGAAGGGCTGGGGTCACCAGGGTTTGGCTAAACAGTGAATTCTGGTAGCACAGAGTTGTCTCAGGGCTGGGTCATCTAAGGATGCAGCCTGGAGCTGGTAGAAATGATGCCTGTGGTCAAGCTTCTAAATGGGAAGGGTGGACACAGTCGTTTGTCCTCAGGGTCTGAAGGTGTTCGAGACCTGGATTGAGGCCTTGTCCAGAAGAAGTATTGGAGAAGCCTGGCTAGCAGTTGGTCAAGGGGAGGGTCTTCATCAACATGGAGTAAAATAATAGGATGATGGGCAAAGAACAAGTGCGTGGGGAGTGGTACAGCACAAGAGCTCATAATGGAGAATGAAGTGCTGGCTTTAAGATTGTTAGGCAGTATTCCGATGACAACAGAATCCTAGGTGTGGCCACAGAAGGCAGGTAGCAGGAGAGGAGGAGGGACTTGGGAAAGTGTGGTCCCTGTGAATATGGATGTTGTCTCAGGTAACAGCAGGGTCTCTGGAAGACAACAGTGGCTGGGATGTTCGAGATGTGGGAAGTGGGTATCTGCCATGAAGTAAAGCCCTAAAGCAGCCAGGAAGAACTTCTGAGCCCTGAGGCATGTGGGGTGTGAGGGAGCAGAAACTTTGGCCCCAGATAAGAAGCCTGGGGAAAAACCTACAGTTAGGCTTCTCATTAAGCCAGTGTGGAGAAGATGCAGGCCCAATGTTAGAAACAGGGTGTGGGGACTTCTTGAGTTCAGTGAGCAGTGGAGGATCACTTACAGAGTGGGTCAGAAGGGAAGCCAGGTCAGCAGGGGTTGGGGTGGTCCACGTGGTGGGGAGCCAGGTGACGGGGTGCATGGTTTGGTGAATTTGGTGGCCACAGGAGAGGTGAAGGGAGTGTTTTAGCACTACATGTTGGTATCATAACAAGGTGTGTTAATTGTATGTAACCTGTGTTGTCATCTCTTCAGATTGCTATCACAGAGCATCACAGGCTGAGTAGCTCATAAACCACAGACCTCTTTCTCACTGTTCTGGAGACTGGGAAGTCCACGGTCAAAGTACAGCCACCTTGGTGTCTAGTGAGGACTTGTTTTCTGGTTTGTTGATGGCACCTTCTAGCTGTGTCCCCATGTGCGACTCACGACCTGAGCACCTCCCAGACCCCCCACCTTCTGACACCATTACCTTGGTGGTTAGGATTTCAACATAGGAATTTGGGGGAGACAAACATTCAGACCACAGCAACCCAAGACCCAGTGTCTGTGAATGTGTTCATTCTTATTAGTAAACTTGTATGTTACCTAATGTATCAAGCAGGTTGTAAGGACTGGTTCTTTTGTTTTCTTTAAAAAGAAGACTGTGAGCATAAGATTTCCTTTCTCAGTGATCATAATGCCAGTAGGTGTCATTTTTCTTGAGGAAGTAACTATAAACTAAGGTGCTGAACATTAGAATTGTAAGTCACTTAAAAGTTACTTCCTAGCCAGGCTTGGTGGCTCAGCCTCTAATCCCGCGCCTTTGGGAGGCTGAGGTGAGTGGATTGCCTGAGCCCACGGGTTCGAGACCCACCTGGGCAGCGAGACCTCATCTCTACAATAAAATCAAAAAATCAGCTGGGCGTGGTAGCGCACGCCTGTAATTCCGGCTACACGGAAGGCTGAGTCGGAAGGATCGCCAGAGCCCGGCAGGTCGAGGCTGTGGTGGCTGGGAGCGGCCACTGCAGTCTGGGCGACAGAGTGAGACTCCAACTCAAAAAAAAAAAAGTTACTTCCTGTCACTGTCCCCATGCCCCTCCCCTTGATCTCAAGTATTTTATCCTGGGCATTGTTTTTTTTTTGTTCCTTTTTTCCCCCCCTTTCTTTTAAAAAGTATATTATACTGTTTAATAAAGCAGGATTTGAGAAACTAAAATAGCCTTCTGTCTAATTACAAGGATGTTTTAAAGAAACAGTGAACTCTTATATTTAAATCTTTACAAAGTAAGTGAATTTTTTCTCCCAAGCAGGCACCTCAGAATATTCCAGAATATTCGTTTCTGTTACATATGCTTTTTCTGACTTGAGTAGGAGTTGATATAGAACTGTTGCTATGGTGAAGTGCATTCTATTTTTCAGGGTATAAATTTATATATAAGGACAGTATTGCGAAAAAACTTATATAAAATTCGATTTAAACTATTATATGGGTGTTAATTATAAAATATACCCAGAAAACACCGATGTTAAATGACATTGTTGCTTTTGTTAATCATGGTTTTAAGAGCTGGTCTTTTGTGCATGAAATTCATACTCTCTGGCTTCTGCATCATGTGAACTTACTTATTACACTGCTTCTGAGCAAGCCAAAAGTCTGCCCACTCCTCTCCTAGTTTTATGAGCACTTTTTAACCCCTCTTTTATGGTCTTATTCGCTGCATAATCCAGGTAATTGTGGACGTGGCCCCACTGGGTCTCCCTTATCCACTCAGCCACCTTCACACCCCCTCTCACCATGGCCACCTGCTGTGTCCCCACCCTTCAGAGTCCACTTTGTACTCAGCCAGGCTAGGCTTCTTGTCATTCCTGTCACAGGGCCTCTGGACTGGGCAGATGGCATTCTCTGTGCCTGGAATGTCCTCTCCCTACTGCCCACTCCTGCCTCACATGCCCCCACCACACCTACTCCACCTGTTCTAGCCTCGCCTGAATGGCAGCTCTGTACAGAGCCATTTCTAACCCTGGCTGGCGGCAGCCCCCCACTACACTCACCCCAGTCAGGCAGTGGCTCCAACTACCCTCACCTTCGTTGACAGCAGCCCCCTATGTACCCTTGCCCCAGCTGGGCAGACCCCCATGCACCCTCACCCCAGCTGGCGGCAGCCCCACCACCTCATCCTGACCAGCAGCAGTCCCTCTCCACCCTCCCCACTCATCTTAGCACATCCCACTCAGTTGTTGTTGCTCTTGTTTATATCCCATGGACTGGAGCCTGAGAGAATGGGGAAGACACCCTGATAGGTACAATCCCAGGAGCATCCCAGCCCTCAGCATGTGGCAGGCTCCAGTAAGATCCATGAATCAGCCAGCACGCACCAGGTGCCACTTTAAATATTTGCCTTTCTCCACAACTGTGACTTTTCAGGAGATTATGTGGAAATGCCCCAGTTTACAGAGCAATTATACTGCTGAGCCAGAAGGAAATAAGGGGCTTTGAGTGTCTACCTCTTCATTCTCGTGAGCAAATGAAGGCTTCC
Source organism: Carlito syrichta (assembly GCF_000164805.1). Classification (NCBI taxonomy): domain Eukaryota; kingdom Metazoa; phylum Chordata; class Mammalia; order Primates; family Tarsiidae; genus Carlito; species Carlito syrichta. The sequence continues at coordinate 61,357 of NW_007067389.1, read as the reverse complement.
AGGCTGGGTATTCTTGAATATTTCCCTAAGCAGAGACAAATGCCAGGGCCAGAGGTGTAGTCCGGCCATTTTCCTTCTGCAGTGCATAGAAAATAGAGTGTTGATGGCACTGGCATTGCAAGAACAGGGAGGCTGCTCAGAGGCCAAGGAGGCAAGTCCGGGATTGTGGCAGTCCTGGCCCCTTGTCACCTCGAGCTAGGACCAGCACCCTGGCCCCCTGTCACCTCAAGGGTAGGGCCAACACCTGGCCCCCTGTCACCTCAAAAACCAGTACCCCGGCCTGCCTGTCACCTTGAAGCTAGGACCAGTACCCCTGCCTCCTGCCACCTCAAGGCTAGGACCAACATCCTGGCCCCCTGTCACCTCAAGGCTAGGACCAGCACCTCGGCCCCCTATCACTTCAAGGCTAAGACCAGAAACCTAACCCCTATCACCTCAAGACTAAGACCAAAACCCCAGCCCCCTGTCATCTCAAGCCTAGGACCAGCACCCTGGCCCTCTGTCACCTCAAGGCTAGGACCAACAGCCCTGCCTCCTGATACCTCACAGCTAGGACCAGCACCCCAGCCCCTGTCACCTAGAGGCTAGGACCAGCACCCCAGCCCCCTGCCACCTCGAGGATAGAACCAACACCCCAGCCCCTTGTCACTTTGAGGCTGGGACTAGCACCCTGACCCCTTGTCACCTCGAAGCTGGGACCAGCACCCTGACCCCCTGCCACCTTGAAGACCAGCATGTCACCTTCCTGTCACCATGGAGCATACACAGGACACATGGCCTGAGAAACCTCCATTTCCACTGCAGCCACAACTCTCAGGATTGTATGTTTATGACACCTAATGACTTTCTAATGGATGCGACGTGGGCCAAGGATTAAAATTTGAGAAAATAGTAATAGCAGTTGAACATTGTTTTCTGTTACTTCTTTTTCCAGTCCCCCTCCTGCTTTTGAAACAACAAGGTAGAGAAGGACGTTTCTTTAAGTTTCTGAATGGCTCTGTGGTCTCTACCCTGAATGTTCCTCCTCTCTTCTCTTCCCTGACCTGTCTCCCTTGATTGACTCCTGCTCTTCCTTCAAGACCCAACAAAGTACCACCTTCTCCTTAGAGCCTTCATCAGCACTCTGGCCATAAATAACCTTTCTATTCTAACACTTTGTTTGCTTTGTCTTTAAAGTTCTCATGTACTACTATTTGTTACACAGGTACGGTGGGAAGGTGCCTAGTGGTGACGGGAGACTTAAATTCAGATCCCGCTGTGCTGTGTTTTCTTGTCACCTTATGTAGGCCGCCACCCTCATGGGCCTGGCCTCCTCATCTATAAGATGAGTGATTGGGCTGGGCCACACCAGCTCCCCCACCTGGGGAATTGTTAACTGGGTGGCAGCAAGTGTCAGAAGACTGAGGTCCATACTTGCACCCAACATGCTCTTGCTGCTCCCAGCCTCATACTCCCTCCTGTTGACCGCTCATCTTGGGTTAGAAGTGTAGACGTGAGACTGAGAGCTTGTCTGGAGGAGGCTTCTACTCAGGAGTCTCTCACTATCCTGCTCCTGAGTGACATTTTGACATTTTGCAGGACGAAAACACTGAAATGACCATACTTTCTCAGCTGTTTGTGGCTATCGTAAGATAGCTCGACTATAATTCTTTAAAGATAGATGTTGATACTTGTACCTGTCAAGGAAACTTTTTTTTGCTTTTCTGCAGAAAATTCACTGTTGTCTCAGTATTAGAAATTGGCTTATGACCATTTTATTTTCAAATTATACTGCAATGCTATAGTAACTAAAACAGAATGGTGCTGGTACAAAAACAGATTAGTGGAACAGAATAGAGAACCCAAAAGTAAAGCTACATGTTTATAGCCAACTGATTTTTGACAAAACCAACAAAAATAAATAATGGAAAAGGACACCCTATTCAATAAATTGTGCCAGGATAACTGGTTGACTATATGCAGAAGAATGAAATTAGACACCTCTCAACATGTATAAAGATTAACTCAAGATGGACTAAAGACTTAAGTATAAGACCTGAAACTATAAAAATCCAAGAAGAAAACTTAGGAAAAACACTTCTAGACATTGGCCTAGGCAAAGAATTTATGATGAAAACCCTAAAAGCAAATGCAGCAAAACCAAAAATGGACAAATGGGACTTAATCAAACTAAAAAGGTTCTGCACAACCAAAGAAAGAACAGAGTAAACAGAAAACCTACAGAATTGGAGAACATATATGTAGATTGTGCCTCTGACAAAGGACTAATATTCAGAGTCTACAAGGAATTTAAACAACTCAACACACACACACAAAAACATTAAAAACTGGGCAAAGAGCATGAACAAGCATTTCTCAAAAGAAGACATACAAATGGCTGATGAACACATGAAAAAATGTTTGTCATCAGTAATCATCAGAGAAATGCAAATCAAAACCACAGTGAGATATCTTACCCTAGTCAGAATGGCTGTCATTAAAAAGCCAAAGAACAACAGATGTTGCTGCGTGGTTGTGGAGAAAAGGAACCTCCTTCATTTCTTGAGGCCCTGCTGTGTGTGTGGCCTTCTGCTTGGTGCCTCACACTGCTTAGGCACAGTTTGGGCCATTCCAGCTCGGTGTATTTCCAGTAACTTCAGTAGGCTCCAAAGTGTGTGTAGAGGTGGTTTTACCAGCCTTTAGATTCTGGCTATTTGGTTAAAATGCTCATACTAACTGACCTTATAAATAGATTTAACATATATCTGGGAGTCTTTTATGTGTGGAGTCTCAAATATACTAAGGTCCTTAATAAGAGAGAGGTGAGCACATTCAATGGTAAGATGTCCTGATCACTTCCCTACCTACTGTGGAGGAAAGGGAGTCACGTATTCCCAACTGGCTTTTATAGAGAATGCAAAGAAATGTGAGTGTGGTGGATATCTCCAGTGCCATGCTTTTGTGTATTAAATTCATCTTTATTTGGCCCATGTGTTGGGAGCCTTCTTAGTGGCAGGCCATGTTCTAGGAAGCAAGAACAAGTTGACACAACTCCTGCTCTCTCAGGAACTTACATTCTAGCAGTGACATTGGTCAACAAGCAAGAAAATGCAGATAACTTCAGAGAAGGTAAAGAACATGAACATGAAATGGGCTAATGTGATAGAGGATGATGGGCAGAGGAGCTTACTTGAGTGGTCAAGGGCGGTTTCTCCTGGGAGTTGGTATTTGAACTTCAACCTGGGAAAGACCTGAGGAAAGAACAAGCATGGTGCCTTCCGGCAGGTCAAGGAACAGAGATCAAGTCTGGCTGGCACTGAGTGACCATGGTGGAGGGTGGTGGGAGATGGAGTTAGAGGCAGGCTGGCCTTTAGACCCTGACCTTTAGACACCTGTAAATGCTATGTGGATCTGTTTGGGGGCTGGTAGCAGGAGATACATTCTGTTTGATTTTGTGAGACCATTGCTTTGTTTGCCAGGTGCAGTGGACCATGGGCTGAGGAGACCAGAAAGGCCCTCAGGAGTTCTGGTAGTTGCCCCCAGGCCGGTGGCAAGGGCATGGAGATGGGAGTTGTGGTGCACCTCAGGCTACTTCATGGTTCTTCAGTCTCATATCTCCTTTCCTCTGGTGTTTGCAGGGTGCCTGGTATACAGTTTGTCTCCCACTGGAGGTCTGACCCTTAGGGCTTCTTAGGAAAGCAGTCAGTCATGTTGTCATCTACAAAGGGTTGAATTTAGTGAGTTGAAAGTATGATGCTCCTTAAAGCCTTGAAGCTAGTTCTTGCCTGACATCCTCAAATTCTGAGGGAGGTCTGGAAAATACACTTCCACATAGTGACTACAAGTCAGACCAGTTCACCAATTGAGCACCATACACCAAATGTGATGATGGTGGTGGTGATGGTGGTAGTGATGATGATAGTAGTAATGATGATGAAGATGGGAGTGGTGGTGGTGATGTTGGAGGATGTACACTTAGGGCAGATGATGCCTGGTCCAGGGCAGGCACTGTGTAGGTGGGCTTTCATTTTAGTTAGTTTAAATTATGTTCAGGGAAGCTGGTATTCATTGGGTTTTATGTACAGGTGGACAGGGAGCCTGCCCAGCTGCACTCCATTCCTCCCATTCTCCCCCAGGGAGGCTCAGCTGGTCCTAGTGTAGCTCCTGGTTCTGCCCACCCATGTTCTTCCAAGGCTTTCAAGCTCTCTCTGAGCCAGAGTCCTGAGCAGGCTGATCTCCTCTAGAGGGAAATTCTAGGAGGAAGCAGGCACCATAGGCCTGGGGGGCTGCACAGGCACAAGGACACACCAGCACCGTCTCCAGGAGTCTAGGCCTGCTGTGGCTAGGGGGCTGCATAGATCCACTGTATACCTCATGGGCCACCTGGGGCTGGACAGGAGGTGTGGGAGGACATGGGCCAGCCCTGCAGTGCCAAGGATGGTACCCAGAAATTGGGACTTGGCTGGACTGACACAGCATTGGTTAATTAGAACTCATATGGTGGCTCTGGGGCAGGATCCAGTCAACATCTGCTGGTCCAGGCGCTAGCTACTGAATTACTGGATTGAGTGACAATTAGACTTGGCAGATTCAACAAATAAAAGTACTGAACACCTAGTTAAATTTGAATTTCAGGTAAACCTTGAATACTTTTTTAGGATAAGTATGTCCCATGCATTATTTGTCTTATACAAAAACATTTTACCAGAAATTCAAATTCTACCAAGTATCCAGTATTTGACCTGCTAACACTGCTCCAGAGGGACCTTGTGGAGAAGAGGGGAGAAGAGAGAAGAGGGCTTGACTCTGATCTTGGCAGTAGCTGTCTAACTGTTACTTCAAAAGTGAGCAACAGTTTGGCTGCACAGGTGCACGTCAGGGAAGTGTCATCCCAGGTCACATTCATAGTTGGACTCAAGCTTTCTTCACTTGTGTGATCTAAAGAGTTTAAAGAATTTCAACTGCCATGAAATTGCCCCTCTCAGGGCCTTCCCAGTTGATAGCACTCCTCCAGCAGTATTGAACTCAACCTTGGAATGGGGCAAATTAGCTTGACCTTGATGATGTCATGTATATGATGAGGTGAGGTAGCACTGCATGATGTTAGCCTTCAACAGTGAGATCTTTCTGGCACTGTCCCTGGGATGAAAATAGTAATGTTTGTTCTGATACCTTGGGCCAAAAGACCTATAGGAATCCACCCACCTGTCTTCTCCATTAAGTGAAGTTTTCATTGAGAGTTTACTTTTAGTCAAACAGCTTTCATCACAGTTCATGTTTCCGTAGATGCAAAAGCAAAGCACTGGTGTCTTGTGGTTGCTGTTGCTGAATCAGTAGTGGCAGTGGCTCTCAGAATTGCAGCATATCAACAGACCAGAACAGCCAGAAGTGGTTGGAACTGGTATTGATTCAGGAAACAAATGTGGTGTGCAGGTGGCCACTGTAGATGGGATGGTAGAAATAAACTTCTCCATACGCTTAAGTTCTCTTAATATTATTTTTGACTTTTCAAGCATCTTAATTTCCTTTAAAGCACACAATTAAATATGGGAAGTAGATACTGGGATTTATTTACTAGAAAATTTGAGACATTCTATACTTTAAATACACTGCACTTATATCATGCAACTTTTAATGATAATGAATTTAATATTTCAGAGTTGAAGAAGAGTACATAGAGTAGTTTTTGTCTTTTCATTTTTACTTATTTATTTTTTTTGAGTTGGAGTCTCACTCTGTTGCCCAGACTGGAGTGCAGTGGCCGTTCCTGGCTACCGCAGCCTCGACCTACTGGGCTCCAGCGATCCTCCCGCCTCAGCCTTCCAAGTAGCTGGAACTATAGGTGCGCACTACCATACCCGGCTAGTTTTTGATTTATTGTAGAGATGAGGTCTTGCCAGTTGGCCAGGCAGGTCTCGAACCCGCGGGCTCAGGCAATCCACTCACCTCAGCCTCCCAAAGGCGCGGGATTACAGGCTGAGCCACCGAGCCCGGCTTGTCTTTTCACTTTTAAAGTCATGCTTTTTGGGGTGGGGGGTGGGGGGAGAAAAACTAAAAATAAAAATAAAGTCATGCTTTTTTGATGACCAAAAAGTCTTAATTTTGATGAAGTTGAACGTATCAGTCTTTCCTTTTATTGGTGAATGTTTATGTGCCTGAAGAAATTATTTTAATCCTTGAGGTCATAAAGATATTCTCCCATAATTTCTTATCAATATTTTAAAGTTTCAGATTTAAGTTGTTGATCAGTCTTCCTAGAATCTATTTTTCCAGGTGGTCTGAGCTAGGATTTTCATGTCTTTCTATGTGGATAGCCAGTTGTTTTACACCAATTTTCAGATGACCCATCCTTTCCTTTTCCCATCATTTACAGAATTATTTGTCACATATTAAATTTCCATATTTTCATGGACTAGTTTGAGCTATTTTTCACAGGTCTTTTTTTTGGCCCCTAAGCCAAAGTCTCACAGGCTTTTTTCCTACTGCATCATAATGACTTCTTAAACCTGGTAGGGAAAGTTCTAGTAGAACTTCTTTTTTTTAGCATTTGCTTGGCTTCATTTTAGAATCAACTTAATCAGTTCCTTAAGTGTAACATTGAGATTCTTATTGAAACTGTATTGACCCTGTAGATGAACTTGGGGGGAGTCAGCATCTTTATGATACACATACAACATGTGAACTTTATGTAGTTCACAAGTTCTTGGAAACTGTGACATTAAGCAAAGTGATGTGTAATTAAACCAATTTTCCCATAGGATAATTATCAAAGACAGGAGTTAAGTTCCAACAGCATATTTCTGATCACAAAAACATCACTGAACCTCTAAATAAGGTCTCAAAATACTTTTCAGTAAGAGACATTGAAAGAAATGTCAGCTATTCATACATTTAGGAAAGAATAACAAAGACAAGTAAAGTAATCGTTTCCCTGACTTTTGGTGAATCAGTGAGTAGTGGAGGTCACAGTGGTGGTAACTGAATCAAGGAGTCACTAATGGCAGAACGAGCATTGTGAGAGCACTCCTCCCTCTGTGCAGCTAAACACAACACATGCAACTCTTTGACCTCTTTGTTTATTGTGACGTGTACATGATTGTTGCATGCCTTACAGAGTTTTTATTTGACAGTCATTTGTGTTCATTCATTCGTTTTCTAACCCATTTACTCCAGATCAGGGTCACTGACTGGATCCTGTCCCAGCAGCTCAAGGCGCAGGGTAGGCAGCAACTATGGACAGGACCTGTCCCATGTGGGGCCACCCCCACACACTTCACACTCACTTATCCTCACATTCACTCACACCCACACTTGCACACACACTCTCACACTAACACTCACACTCAAACTATTTATACCCACACTCATGTACTCACACCCACACTCTCTTCCACCCACACTCACTCACACCCACAACACTGATACACTCACACCCACACTGACACCTACATTCACATCCACATCCATACTCACACCTACATTCACTCACACTGACACCTACACTCATATCCACACCTATACTTACACCTACATTCACTCACACCCACATCCACACTGATACCCACTCTCATACCTATTTACTCACATCTACATTTACACCCACACTCACTTTCACACACCCACACTCTCACAGTCACACTCATACCATACCAGGACTGTATAGACACACCAGTGAACCTCAATGCACAGTTTAGGGATGTGGGAAGAAACCAGGGCACCCAGAGAAACCCATTCAGATCAGGGGAACATACAGACACAGACAGTGGCCCTGCTGGGAGTCAGTGCTTTTTCCTCATCAATGTTGTAGCAAAATGATGTGGAATAAAATGATGTTATTCAAGACCAACTATTCTTTCATTTTGGTTTTCTTTAAGTTCTTTCAATAAAGCTTTGAATTTTTTCTCTATAGAGCCTTTTTATATATTTTATTAGACCTATTACTGAGTACTTTTTGTTGATGTATAAGTCATATCTTTTTTACACTTGTTTTTTAATCATTGCTTTATAGAAAAGTATAATTGACTTTGCATTTTGACCTTAAATCTGGCCACTTTGGTAGATTCTCTCAAGTATACTTTGTCTAGAGATTCTTTCTGGTTTTCTTTGTAGATAAGCATGTGATCTGTAAGTAACAGTTTTGTCCTTTCTCATGCTAGTATCTCTTATTTCTTTTCGTTGTCCATTTTATTGCCTGGACCTCCAGGATAGTGTGACATTGCACCTCGACTGATCTAGAGGAATGACCTCGGCCATTTCATTTTCTGGTGTTTGTTCTAGGCTTTTGGTAGCTACCCATTACCTGATTAAAGAAGGTATCTGAGCATCATTTTGCTGTGTCACTCATTCATTCACCTGCTGGTGGCATGTAGTATCAGAGGGAGACCTGCTTCCCAGCTAAGTAAACATTGTTTAAATATTAGAAATATGAAGTCTAAGGTTTTATATAATATTCTTTCGCAGAGAATTGGTTTTTATATATCAATTGGCTCTGAAATTCTAAAGTTCAAATAAACTAAAACTTCATCATCCTGTATTAATCTTAGGAGAAATGAAATGCTCAAGGAGCATAGACTTGAACATGTAGTTTTAAAAGCCAGCCGTTTCTGTGTAGTTCAGTACAAAAGAAGAAAGTGTCATTCCTTTTGAAAATATTGGAAAGCATCAGACTTGCCCATTCACTGTGTGTACTGCATCCCTTCACCAGCATATAAACAGTTTAACTCAGAAGAGTAACATTTCTATTCGCACAAGTGCCATAAACACAATTTACTTATCAGTCTTCAAATAAGTTTTACATGTGACGTTTACATTAATCCTAGGTCAGATGTATTTCTATTTACTTTAGTTCATTTCTTCTGTTTCAAGTTCGTTAGTTTCTTTTTTTTAATTTTTTTTGAGTTGGAGTCTCACTCTGTCGCCCAGACTGGAGTGCAGTGGCTGCACCCAGCCACCGCAGCCTCGACCTGCTGGGCTCCGGCAATCCTTCCGCCTCAGCCTTCCAAGTAGCTGGAACTACAGGCCCGCACTACCACACCCGGCTAATTTTTTGATTTATTGTAGAGATGAGGTCTCACCAAGTTGTCCGGGCAAGTCTCGAACCCGCAGGCTCAGGCAATCCACTCACCTCAGCCTCCCATGGCACGGGGTTACAGGCTGAGCCACCGAGCCCGGCTCAGTTTGTTAGTTTCTAAAGCCCTGGAACTTTTTCTTCATGTGGCTGTTTTAGGTATCTTCTATTTTTAAGAAATAATCATTTTCAAAAACTGTCACAGCAGTTATAGTTTCAATGTAATTTCATTTGTTTTTTAGTTTTCATTTTGTTTTTACTTTTTTGAGTCAGGATCTTACTCTGTCACCTAGGCTAGAGTGCAATGGCATGATCAAGTCTCACTGTAGCCTCTATTTCCTGCCTCAGCCTCCTGAGTATCTGAGACTATAGGTATGTGCCACCACGCCTGGCTAATTTTTTTTGTTTTTTGTATAGACAGGGTTTTGCTATGTAGCCCAAGCTGGTCTTGAACTGCTGGGCTCAAGCAGTTCTCCCACTTCGCTTCCCAAAGTGCTTGGTCTTTAGTCATGAGCCACCGTGCCCATCCTCTTATTTCCTTTTAATACCCAGAAACAGCTATGTGTACTAAGATTCGCTTTTCTACAGTAGCATAGTTCAGGTTGAAGGAAGAGATCCTCTTCCCCTTTGGGATCCTTATTGGTGACATATTTGTTTTGTCTACTGCATCTCCACTTATCCATCTGGGATAAATTGCAGATATCATTTAAGTCCCCTCTGGTGCAACAAGTTAAATTCCTTTTGATTTTCCAGGAGGACTCACAGAGAGTAATGATAATCACCGGGCCAAACATGGGCGGAAAGAGTTCGTACATAAAGCAGGTCGCGTTGATCACCGTCCTGGCACAGATTGGCTCCTACGTCCCTGCAGAGGCGGCCACCGTGGGGATTGTTGACGGCATCTTCACAAGGTGAAAACACTCTCAGGCTCTAATGTATTTCTGAAAATCAATCAAGGCCACATTGTCATAGGAATTTTCTCTGTGCATATTTAGAGGAATAGGTTTGCTCATAAAACATTCTTCATTGGCCAGGCACGGTAGCTCAAGCCTGTAATCCCAGCACTTTGGGAGGCCAAGGCAAGAGGATTGCCTGAGCCCAAGGGTTCAAGACCAGCCTGGGCAACTTGGCAAGACCTCATCTCTACAATAAATCAAAAAATTAGCCGGGTGTGGTAGCATGCGCCTGTAGTTCTGGCTATTTGGTAGGCTGAGGCAGAAGGCTCGCCTGCGTCCAGCAGGTTGAGACTGCGGTGGCCGTGAGCATGCCACTGCACTCCAACCTGGGCTATAGAGTAAGACTCCAATTAAAGAAAAAAAAAATTCAGCCTTTAGGAATGCTGATTTCATCTTCACAAGGTGAAGAAATGATTTCATCGTGAATAATAGTACTGGAAGAGTCTTAGGCATTCATTCTGTTCAGTAGCTTTCAAATTACTTTTGGCTAGTGAGTTTTTATTTTAAACAGAATTTTATATAGTAAATCAGTATTTAAATAGATGAAAGCAAATCTACTCTGCCTTCCAGGGGTGGAAGGATGGGAGGTTTGAATGGACTCCGTAGAGAACTGTCTGAAAAACTGGGCTACCTCCCATTTTATAATGCAGGACTGAGAGCAGCAGCAAGAGGCAGTGGACCAAGACAATTCCGTTTCTTTTTACACCAGGAACATTACATGCAACTGACTAGTCTTACCCCTGGTAGATAAACCTAAATGTCATGCTGTGTTAGGAGTACGAGTGAAATATTCTGGTCTCATTAAGTAGAATGCATAGTTTGTTTGACACCTTCTGACTTATCAATTCTTAAAGTATTATGTTTCTTACATGTACATTTTTTTAAAGTGAAGAGTCTCTATGTACATGACCAGGTTCTGTGTGTGGGTCTCTGAGCTGTCCAGCCTCATTTGTAGGATGTTGGTCTGTGGAGTCACATCAGAGTGTGTCACATGTTCATGTCGACATTGTCGAATAGACACTAAAACACTTCACACTTCGTTTGTCATCTGAGAGTGACTAAGGCAAAGCAACCTCAGTTCTGTCTGATGTCATATCACGAAATACCCTGTGCCTAAAAATAAATAAGTAATAAAAGTACATTTGGAAAAGAAAGGAGAATGACCAATGGACAGGGTCCTGAGACGACTGGAGACCTATTGTGTTGTTGGGGAAATACAGGAGGCTGTCTGACTCAGTGGCTTTTTCAGAAGGACGGTTCATGACTCTGGCAAGGTTTGAGATGTGACCTGCTATTGGATGACTGGGGTGGAGGAGGAAGCAAAAGGACCCTGAGCAGGGACCTCACTGGTTTGGGCCAGTTTTAGCCACGTGGACACTGAGGTCCCCTCAGCATCGGCAGGGCTCTGATGCAGAGAAGACCCAGGCAAGCACCAAAGCAGCAGCTGTCCGAACCTGAAGTGCTGATGGCTTGGAAGGAGGGAGGCTGTCATGGTCAGAGGCCTGAACTTGAAGAGCTCGTGGTCTGGAAGGAGAGAGGCTCTCGTGGTCAGTGACTCAGCCTCACAGGAGCTACTTTTACCACAAGAAAGTGGGGCCTAGAGGTACGTGACAAGAGGACGAGCCATGGGCACCATGTGGCATGAGAAGCAGAGGACCCTTTTAAGGGGAGGGCCTGGAGAGAGATGGGGGATGCTGTGGAAGAGTCAGCAGGCTGGGCATCGCTGTCACCAGGAGCTCCTCTGGGGCCCACGTTCAGGTGTGGGCAAGCAGCAGCTATACCCAAGACGCAAGCGTGCATGGCCCTGATAAGCCCAGCAGTCACAGAGCAGTGCCTAAGGCTGGGCTGGGAAAATATGGGAGAAGATGGATATGATGTGGGAAGCCAGTCTCGGTGTCATATTAGGCAATCAGTGATGTACCCAGAGGCTGTGTGCAACTGGCTGGGGTCTGGGGCAGCCAGACCCCCAGATGCTGTAGTGTTGCCTGGATGCAGAAGCGCGTCTGTCAAGTGAGGAAGAGGTGGGTTACATACAAGTAATTTGGGTGGCAGTGTCCCAGTGCGGTGAGTGGGTGCTCATGCTGACCAGTCCTTCCCACTTTTTCTGCATGTTGTCATGGGGAGTTTTGACCCTTTTGCCCTCATTCCCCTCTGACAGTTTTCTGTCCTGTGAAGAACATCCCGATGTAGCTGCGGTCATGGCAGACTCCTGCTCAGAAGCCTCTGATCACCCATTGGTAGTGAAGGGTCTCTACACATGGCAGTCGGGACCCGCAGAGGACTCCAGCTGTCATGTCTTACTGTCTCTTACTCCCTCATTCATCTTTGGGCCAACCAGACGGTTCTTTATGAATCCCAGGAAGGAATGATTTAGGCTTCCTTATTTGTCTTTTTCAGTTGATGCCATTTCCTATGCCAGAAATTCCCCTCCTCCTGTTTTTGCTCCTGCTAAAATCCCACCTACTGTTAGATCTAGTTCAGACACCTCCTCCTCCATAGAGCCTTCCTTGGCTCCCTCAGCCCCGAATTACCCTCTCTCATCTGTTTTTCTCTGTCTAAGCTCGTACCAGTTTTAGTCTTAGAGTTGTTGATGAGCATGTCAACTTTCTAGTACTGTGTTGTCCATTCCTGGAAGATGTTTCATGCTTTATACATTTCTCCTCCCTCCCAAGCCCTAGTACTTGGCTTTATGCATATGTAACAGATACTGGGCTGACAGATGGATTGACCCTAAGTCACGATCAGATGATGGAAATGCTGCATGGGCAGTGGGGAGATTTTGAAGGCTTGCGAGTGGGAGAAGACATGATCAGAACTGTAGGTTAGGTTTCATGAAGCTTTGTATGGCAGCATTGTGAATGGCAGACTCTCAGTGCTGATGTGGCGGGTTGTTCTCAGGGAGATCCTGAAGCCTCAGTTAGACTGATGGGGGTAGACATGAACATTGGGCAAAGGGGCCATATTGTGGGGTTGAAACTGGCCAGCCTTGGCAAACTGCATGGATGAGGAGATAGAGACAAAGGTGCATGCAGAGAGCCCTAGTGTGGGATGGTAGTCTCTCGAGAAGTGGAGATGGAAGGCCTAGATGTAGGATGGTGGTCTCCCGAGAAGTAGAGGCAGAGACTCCAGGTGTAAGATGATCTCCTGAGAAAAAGAGGCAGAGAATCTAGGTGTAGGCTGGTGGTCTCCTGAGAAGTGGAGGTGGAGGGGCTAGGTATAGGATGGTGTTCTTCTGAGAAGTAGAGGCAGAGGGTCTAGGTATAGGCTGGTGTTCTCCTGAGAAGTGGAGGTGCAGGGCCTAGGTGTAGGTTGGTGGTCTCCTGAGAAGTGGAGGCGGAGGGTCTTGGTGTAGTATGGTGGTCTCTTCAGAGGTGCAGATGGAGGCCCTAGGTGTAGGGTGTTGGTCTCCCAAGAAGTGCAGGCAGAAGGCCTGGGCGTTGAATGTTGATCTTACAGAAGTACCAGCAGAGGGTCTAAGTGTATGATGGTGGTCTCCTGTGAAGTGCAGGTGGAAGGCCTAGATGTAGAATGGTGGGTTCCTTAGAAGTACAGGTGGAGACCATAGGTGTAGGTTGGTGGTCTCCTGAGAAGTGCAGGTAGAGAGTCTAGGTGTAGGATGGTGGTCTCCCGAGAAGTATAGGCGGAGTACAGGTGGAGGCCCTAGGTATAGAATGTTGGTCTCTAAGAAGTACACATGGAGGGCCTAGGTGTAGGACGGTGATCTTTTAAGAAGTGTTGGTATAGGGTCTGATTTGGGAAAGCACACTTGTAGCCTGTGGCTCAGCAACGAGTACAACACCAACATGGCCAGTAGGTCTTTCTGTCATCACTAGACACCACAGTGGCATCAGGAGATGGTAGCATTGGTTCAACAGCTAATCAGAACTCTGTTGTGCTAAAAACATATCTTCATTCAGATCTTAGTACCCCAGAGTTTTATTCCAGGCGTTATGTGTACAAAGCTGAATCAGGTAGTTTACCTGTCCTCAGAGAGCTTGGGGCAGAAAGGGGAGAGGAAGACGCAGGTCCTTACAGTCCATATTTTGTGCACTGTAGAGATGTATGTGAGTTTGTGTTTATTGGCTGGCTCCTTCAATCATTCATGTTTATCCTGCCATCTCCCAGGGAGGAATGAGGCTTAGAATGTTCCATTATGACCAACACTGCTGTGGGTGAGCCACATACCTGGTGCAAAGGTTTCCACAGAGACGAACTCATTCAGTTGAACAGTTCAAGTGCCCAGAAATCCAAATCAATAATTTAAGGAAGTGACCAAAAAATGTATTGTGTTAGATAGACAAGAGTTTTTAGTAATAAGGTTAATTACAAGTATTTTTTGGCTAATATCACACAGACTAGTTATATTGGATCCCTTAGGTTAGAGTTTAGGAAACAAGTGTTGGATTATGTTATTCTTGGACCACAGTCTCCACTGAGACACATGTTATACCTGTGCTTTTATATCCTTACAGTTTTGTGTTTTGTGCTACGTAGGTGTGCAGTAAACATTTGTTGAAAGACTGACAGTAAACATTTTAATATAAATAGATGTGTTGACATAAGTCTGTTTCTTGGTCCAAATTTCTGGAATCTGGTGGAAGCATTCCCTGTGGTTCAAATACCATCTAAAATAGAACACTGAAGCTTGACTAGGTTTTTCCACAGGACTGAAAAAGTCTTCAAGTTTCTCTGTAAGAGTTGGTCTTGTAAAGAAAACACTTACATCTAGGTATGAGGCTGAGTAAACTATCATTAACACCAAGGGGAGGAGCAGAGCCCTCACTGCTGTGGATGGTGGTCTGTCCTCACATCTCTGTATGTGCACTTGTGTGGTGCTAAATAGGAAATTTGGATAGGAGATTAGTTGTTGATCTGGAGCTAATCTGGATGCTGTTCCCTAAACTGGGGCATCTCAGGCCAATCTGAATGTCATACCTTGGTGGTAGTCAACCTCTGAACCTGCTCCTGCTCTGTAAATGGGTGATCATGATACTTCTATGCCAGTGTTGGGTCATAGACAAAAAGCTTGGAAATACTGACTTCTGGGATTGATTTTGAACAGTTGTTAAAGGTGGTACAACCACCATGAAGAGTCCCCCTCTTCATTATCCTCATCGAATACTTCACCCAGTACCATTACCACCCATGGATGGGGGAGGTGGGGCCATTCTGCCTTCTCTTGAGGACGTGCTCTCCCTCATGGGAGGCACACATGGCAGGTGCGTGCTCTCCCTCATGCTGACATCATCCTTCATCTCATGGCATGTGGCAGTTGCACTCCCTCCCCATTGTTGGCAGCATCCTTTATCTCATGATACGCAGCATGTGTATGTCCTTCCCTGTGGTGTCGTCATTTATCTCATGACATGCGGCAGGTGCACGCCCTCCCCTGTGGTGGCAGCATCCTTCATCTCATGATGTGTGGCAGTTGTATGCCCTCCCCATGGTGGTGGCATCTTTAATCTCGTGACGTGAAGCAGCTTTGATACTGGGCCGATGCCTTCGCCATAGAAGGAGCAACCGTGCTGTCAGCCTTGCCAGCACTGCTGTGCTGTTCCAGTATTGTAGTCTGTTTTCCAAGTTAACTCCATAGATACACCATTTTTTCAGCCCCTTGGGGAAGTATTTTACAGTTACAGGGTCCTGGTGAGTGGTGTTACAAAAAAAAACATGCTTGTTACAAAATGTGAAAAAGCCAGTAACAAGACCTAACACTTGTTACAGTTCTGCCTTTGCGTGAATAACTATATGTGATTATATAGAGACCATTAAATGGGAGACCATTTAGATAGAAGGTGTTCCAAAATGCATAGGGGACATGGTATGGTCTATGGTGATTTTTTTTTTTCTATCCTTTGCTTATGTAATTTTTAAAAATTCTTACATAAGTATGTAATAAAACACACTTCCATTTCCTTAAAATAAAGGGTAATATCAGTCAAAATTGGATGCCTGATAGTAATCTAATGAACTGTTTATGTGGTCACTGCCTAGAAACTTTTTTCTCTCTTCCCTGCCCAGTGGCCTGGAATTTGGGGTTCCAAGCTTTAGACCTTCTTGAATACTTCAGTGTATCAGACTTTTCTGAAAAGTTTTTACTTGACCTACAAGTAACCCCGGTTCTTCTTCCTTCAGGAGTTGGTGGCTTTCTGTCTGGGAAAGAATACAAGATTCGTATCGTTAATTTTTATAATTAAAGACATTCCCATTTGTAAGTCTGATATCTAAGGCAATACTTCTTAACCCTTAGTACACGTTGAATTTTTTTTAGTGGAGCTTTTAAAAAATACTAATGTCTGGACTCTACACCCAAAGTCTCTAAGATGGACTGGGTTAAGGACTGGGAGTCACATTCTAAAGTGTCCCAGATGATTTTTAAGTGCAGCCAAAGTATAGAAACTCCCCCAAGCCCTTGCTGGAGAGGTCCATTGTTTAAATACAAGAGTAGTGAGGCATATTATGAAAGATATTTAGCAGTATACTTGGGTGTAAAGTGAAACAAAAGCAGCTTTTTCTCAGGCTTGGCACCATGAATGGCTCACTATATAGCCGTCCACAGGTCCACAGATATACACAAACCTTTTCTGTTTTTAAATGGTGTCACACAAGGCATCACTGTTATATAACTTGCTTATGTGTCCTAATATGTGAGGGATGTATTTCTGTCAGTTTCCACAGATCCAGCCTACTCTTTTATTGATTGCAATGTGTCTGGACCACAGACATTCCTCCATCTCTAGCCTCTGAGGCTGTTTTAGGGATGGGCAGCCCTCTAGTACAGGGCATACTCCTGTCTCTCCCCCGTCTTCCTGTTAACCTTGGAAAGGAATCTATACGGACCACATAAATTCTATCCCTAGAACCCTTTCTATGGGTTGTCTAATATGATGTTCTCATAGCTTTATTTTTAAAAAATAATTCAGATATATAATAATAATTCTTGTACCTTCCACACTCCTACATCATGAAAGCATTGCACTGCAATTGAATCCCTAATCCTCCCTAATCCTGCTGCCCTCCACCCCATCCATAGTAACTGCCTGCTTGTCCTTTATCTTGGTGTTCATCCTATGCATTTCTCTACCTTTTTACTGCATTGATACACTTTTTGAAACAGTGCGTACAGTTATTTGGTATGCTTTTAAACTTTAAATGCACAACTGTGAATTTATATCACACTGTCTGTTCTTCCCCTATCAAGTTGTATTTAGGATATATACTTAAAGTATATTAACTTCCCCCTAACTATGATGCGTATTGCATTGGACTCATTATCCTTGATGGATATTTAGCATGGTTCCCTTTCTTGCAAATTCAGACAGTACTGGTACCTGTCTCATGCTCCACTCCTGGCACACAGGGAGGTTTTCTGAATCTGTGATCTCTACCTAGGAGTGGGATCATTGGACTGTGAGGGATCATGTGTCTTTCCTGCTCTCTGAGGAGGCTGTGCCAGTTTAGAATCCCCATACCTTGTTTCAGAGTTTGTCCTCATGTGTAAGATGAATTAGAATAAGAGGTACTCATATGATGATGTATCTTTGTATTCTCCAGAGTTGCTTGTGAGGTCATTTTTATTTTTATTAATGTCCTTTATGTGAGGTGCCATCTGGCACGTTACTTTTTGTTAAGGCTGAGGACATTTTTTCTCTCCATGTGCACACTGTTCTTGTGGACAGAAGATCTGAAGTGGTTTATGGCCTTCCCTGACAGACTGCCAGGCCTCCTGCTGTCAGCCAGCGGTTGCTTCCTCCTTAATGCCTCTTCATCTCGGCTGCCAAGACAGCAAGAGGTAAACTCAAGGTTCTAGATGTGGAAACAAATCTGTTTAGTGTCCCTTCTCTTCTTACATGAGAAAATTTCTCCAGCGAGATTCCTAGAACAGCTGCATCAGAACCAGGGGTGCTTGTTAAAATGCTGCTTCCTAGGCCCAGCTGCTTGTCTTTTTCATGGGAATCTCTGAGGCACTGTATAAGAATTCACATTTTCAGAGCTCTTGCCAAGCTTGCCATCTCAAGTTTAGACTCTAACATGTGGCTTGTAACCTTTGCTTCATATTTGTTGTAATTCTTTCATTAGAAATATGTTGTGCAAAATCATTTCAGATGTTTTTTGTACTCAATGGAAAAATATCAAAATCTCATAGAATGAGATCTTTGCATAAGATTCGGCTCCAAGCTTTGTCTTTAAATTGGTTGTCTTTGTATCATCACCTGGCCACACAGAGCACCAGGTTTAAATTCGTGGGTTCTGTGAATGTTCTCTGAATGACTGCCATGTGCCGTGCAATGTGCTGTAAGAGAGAAAAGCATGAAAAGTGGCATACACACAGAGGTTTTGCATCTTTTTTCTGAATATTATAACTTCCTTTCTGAATAAGAAGCAGATTCTTATTTTAAGTAGAGTTTTGGCAAACATACACATTGGGCTGTAATTGATATAATTGATATATTTATATCTGTGTATTATGATATATGCACTCATCAGTGAACTACTTCTAGACCCATATTTTCAAGGCTCATTAACATCTTTGAGTACATCCCTGAGATGAGATACGTTGTTTATTATCCTAATGAGTGCAAACTTAAATCTCACTCAACTTTTTGGCTCAGTAATTATGTTTTAGAAAAGCAATGAATTATTAGGTCTGGTTAAAAAATAGTTTGAAAAAAGCAAAACAATTGGTTTCTTCTCTCAGCATAACTTATTTTGGTTTATGCCAGTTAAATGTTGGTGAAAAGGAATATGTACACTGAGTGGCCCCCAGTTAATACTTTTCATGCTATGCTGCCCATGTAAACTCACTCTGCCAACACCCAGCTCCAAGGATGCTGTGTGCTCAGAACAGCACCAGCATGTTTATCTTGAGAGAGAATTGGAAGGTAATAGGCATTTAAGTGTTTAAATTTGCTTTTAGCCATGTGGGTGATAACTGATTTATTTAGCCAGTTTAGTTTAATTAGCAAATATCAGTTGAGCACCTTATGTGGAGGATTTGTACTCTACACAAAATGTGTTCTTTATGGACAAAAAGAAAACATCTTGTCTTGAACCAGTTCACTTCTAATTGGTAGTCAATACCAGCACTAAAAACTACATGCTTAAATGACATTTTACTAAATGAGTAAGTTATTATGAATTTTTTGGCATCAGAAATGTTGCCTTATGAATGTCTCTATGCTTTATTTAGCTCCCATTGCTGTGTCTAGAAGACACTAGATACCTCATCTTTCTTTCTCTCTCTCTCTCTCTCTCCCCC